>NC_090178.1:21859702-22159702 GCF_024679245.1 Pseudorasbora parva | reverse complement strand
GCTATCTATGTTGCCCAGCTACATAACATTTTGTGACATTTAAATCTGCAGAATTTACAGCAACAATGTCTAATAAATCACAGAAACCCATATGTTTTAAGGCTGCACGGCATAAAACACATATAGAAGATCAACACATATAAGATTTAGTGGCAGCGCAGCACCGGTCCGATAGGGACAGTTCATCAACTGATCTGAAACACTCTCAAACTGGCCCTGGGCCAGCAGGCCATCCTTATTGTTGAGTCCTGAGAAAGCACACTCAGACACATTTACATACACACAAATTATTTCAAAATGAAGAGGAAGAGGAACACTAACTTTACAGTCGCCATGAGCTGCAGAGAGCAATGCAAATACAGATTTCTTTTTTTACACACACACATGCCACACAGGGGCAGGTGCCAGGCTCATGCAACTCTGTGCCGGAGAGTTAAAGAAGATTTTTCCAGCAGTCTCTATTGTGTGTGTTTATGTGTGCATGTGTGTGTAGTGATTACTTTGAGCTCACACTGATTTAGACAGAGAGACAGCTGCCACTCTTTGAATATTTTATAAGCTTCCGACAGACCACCCAGTTACCCCCGACAACCAGCCCCCTCCCATTCACCCTTCTGTCCCAGCACTCGAACCCCCAGCTACCTACTACTAAGATTACTGATCATGTCTTTGTTTGCATTACTATTGCTATTTATGAGGTGTCTTATGTTTTTGATGGGATAAGCTTTTGAATTTCTTTCATTATATAATTGTAGACCCATATATGGGCAGTTGATATGATGCCAATTTGACATGCCATATAAAACTATTTTAAACAGCATTTTTCATTCAAGTCCATTTATCAACTACTCATATATACATATATCTTGTCTGGACTTTGCATGTGCGTATGTGGACATTCTGTAACTTGCTTCTTTCTGTCTTAGGCTCAGCAGGAGAAGATCGACAGCATTGAGGCGAATGTTAGCATAGCAGCTGCTAATGTAGAGGAGGGGACCCAGAGCCTTGGGAAGGTAAGGGGAGAGGGGACACTCCTGCTAGGGGATCGATTCCACTCTACCCCCCTGCTTCTCTCGGCCTACCCTGCCATCAGCCTATTGATCCCCCTCAGAGCGCAAGGAAACCACAATTAAGAGAGAGTGAGAGATAGAGAGAGAGAGAAAGAGAGAGAGAGAGAGGGGTGGCGATGGTGGCGGAAGGCATGGAGTGGAGAGGGATCGATGTGTGTTGGTCGGCCCCTCACAGGGAGTCGATGTGTGTGCGAGCGCATGGAAGTCTAAAGAGTGTAAAAGAGAGTCTATAAACAGCATTCGAGTTCCTGCTGGGGGTTCGATACATATGCACACACATACACATGCCACGGAGTGCCAACTTTTGACAGAAAAAAGCATGGGCCGTGTGTGTTTGCGTGCAAACGATGGTTTGTATGTGTTTTATTGATCGAGTCTCAATTGAAATGTTTCTCTTTTTTGGAGTTGAGAGTTAATGCAGTTCTATTGAGCATTTTGTCTGATGCCCGTGTAGAAAGTGGACCCACCTCTGTGACTGCTGAAAAGGACAGGGGGTGGTCAACAACACACACACACACACACACACACACACACACACACAGCTAAAGACATATTCTGACACACACACACACACACACACACACACACAGTCCTTAAAGTGCTGGCTCAGGCAGATCCAAATAACAGGAGTTGCTTCCTCAATCTCTCTCTCCAAGCATAATTAACTGCTCAGTTAACCCTGCCTTGTGAATATGATTAGATGACAGAGAACGAGAGCATGAGAACGGGTGAAAGAGAGATGAGAAGAGAGGAAAGGTGGCATTTGATGGACGACCCTGCCTTTAAAGTTTACATATCTTCACTGAAATTAAATTGCGTGTGCGCGTGCCGGGAGGCTTGTTTCGTTGTGCTAATTAAAGAATAATCTGGCTAAAGGAGTTTTTCTTTTTACCTGATAACAATTCATTTACCAGCTCCAGTTTGATCTGCACACGTCCAATTTCACCGTGGCTTTTTTTCAGATCTCCGATTAATATTGTGCGCGTGTTTACATACGACTGCATATGTTCCTGTTTGGATGGAAACCGGACATGAAAGACTTTATAATTGTTTGGTTATCAGAAAAACAGCACATGAAAAGTGTGTTAGTTCAAACACCGTTTTGGAATATTGATGCCACCTAAATGATTAATTTCTCACCTGTCTGTTGCTTTCCTGCACATAGCATGTAGGTCAATGACATGAGGTGACTTTTTTCTAGTAATACATATATAAAGAAAATGCAGTTTACACAGCGAGTTTATTACAGATCTGATATGATGTATCTTATTTATTTTTTAGGTAAAAAGTGAAAAATGTCAGGATAATTTTCCTGATATCATAATGAAGAAAAAAAGCCTTAAAGGAATACAATTCTTGACAATAAAAAACTTTATTTAGTTTTTTTTATTATTATTGTTTGTATAATAATAAAAAAAAAAAAAAAAAAATATATATATATATATATATATATATATATATATATATATATATATATATATATATATATATATATATATATATATAATAAATTAATAATTTTAAATACATTTATATTTCCTATAATATATTTGGATTTATTTAGCTTGACTGCTTATTAATATTTGAAAATTCATGTGGTGCAACAAACATGCAGGCAAATGTATAAAAAACAGTATTGTTGTTTAAAAAAAATAAATGATAAAAATTGTATCAATTGTAATATATTAGAACATATTTTTCCTTTATTGTGGACACACTTATTGACCCATGTATACGTTATATTTGTTATGCTCTTTCTCCACAGGCGGCTCGTTTGAAGCTGGCGGTTTTGCCCGTGGCAGGTGCGGTGGTGGGGGGAGTGCTTGGGGGGCCACTGGGACTCTTAGCGGGATTTAAAGTGGCGGGGGTCGCCACTGCAGTGGGAGGTGGACTGCTTGGTTTTGCCGGGGGCAACATTATCCAACGAAAGAGGAAAGAAAGAATTGACCTGCAGCTACAACAGCTTAAGAGCAACAACAACAGTAAGAACGACACTCAGTGACATACTCGAGCACATTTGTTTTTGTCGAGGAGGCCACGAGACGACGGTGTTGCCGACCCACGCTCGTTCTGAAATACCAGACGCTCAACATACACACATAAAGCAACCACAACTGCAGAATAACTCCTACATGCAGTGCAAACCTGCATATGAGAAGTGCTACACAAAGTGGACCTGCCAATTTTACTTTTGCCTTAACCCATCAGTCATTTCTATGCCAAAGCAAAAAAAGGCCTTTATCTGATCTGCTGCCAAACAGCTGATTGACCTTTGTAGCAGTAATGTAACTGTAGGTGTTAGAGGTGGTTAGAGATTATAGGTAATAGGTGATTGTTGTGTAAGGGTTTATTATTTCACTGTACCACAAGATCTGTTATATATACTGGGGATTTGCAGTCAGTGACATGGTCCTGTTTATTACAGTTATGCAGGTTTTGTTATGCTTAATGTTACCGTTTACCACACAATCCCATTATAAATACTTAAAATGCCCCTGTTCTGTCTTAACTATGATGGATTTCTTTTTAATCTTTTTAATATGTTATGAGATTTAAATGAAACTACTTTATAAGGTCTGTATGTATCACAACATTCATGGGTATGAGAATGGATGCAAAGCACAGTAGTGAGAAACTCAGTACAATAAAAAACAGTCACACATCATTATCAATGGGAAATTATGAAATTCACAGTAATATCTAGTTTCCATAGCCCGTAGAGCTCCAAACCATGAATACTTTATTTTGCCTTAACCAGTGATATTTTGATATCTCATAATGTCTCAGGCTGCTTAAAATAAGTACAGTTTTAATTAATTGTTGTGACACTTGTAAGCCATTGTAATAAATAATCAAAATACAAATTAATGATTGTTTAAATATTTATAACACAGACGAGGTCTTTATAGCAATACTTTACACAACGCTACATTTTTACAGGATAAGTTGAATTATAATTGCACATTGGAGAAGAAAATTTGCCTCCTTGGTAATTTTTTGTGTGAGCTGTTATGGTGGAAATATAAATGAAAAAATTCTTCATGTTTGATTTCTTATGGTCTTTCTTAGCGGTTAAAGGGATATTTCACCCAAAAATGAACGTTCTGTCATCATTTGCTCACCCTCAAGCTGTTCCACACCTGTATAAATTTGTTTGTTACAAATTGTACAATTGTGAGGCACCATTGACTTCCATAGTATGGGAAAAAAAATCTATGGAACAACAGCTTGTCACTGGGGCAGTACTGTTAAAAGGACATCTTTGTACCTTTTTCATCCTTAAAATGTGCACATTAGTACTTTAGAGTAGCAATATGTACCTTAAGGTACTGCTATGAACCTTTTAGGTGTAAAAAAAGGTACAAAGATGCCATTTTTGTACCTAAAGATCCAAACGTTTTTGAGAGTCCAAACGTTCTTATACCTTTCTTTGTGTTCAGCAGAACAAATAAATATATACAGGTTTGTAATGACATGAGGGTGAGTAAATTATGACAACTCTGATCGAAAACGCTTAGGTTTAGATAAAACCCTTCCAACCTGTGGCTGCTGGTGTATTTCATGTGTCTTTCTGTGTGCTGCTGGGGTGGCTGATAGATTTGGGTGAGGTTTCCCTGTAAGGCTTTGATAACACAAGCCTCTGAGAGGCAAATCTAATACTGAAATCAATGCACTGTGAGACCTCCTTCAGCACAAACAACATTTGAATGTTATTTGATTATGGCCCCAAAGGACCAGCAGAAAAGAACAATAGCCTTTTATGGTTTATCGATCCTTATTTTAGTTTCACTTGTCAAAAGCAAAGTGGAAAATAAAATGCTGTCTGTTGTCAAACACTTGTTCAGTCCTTTCGCATTCGTGGTGCTGGCTCACTCAAAAAGGTAGGAAGCACATTGTACACTTGATTCAGTGCCATTTGGAAAGCTCAAAAAGCTTCTTGTTTTTGAAAAACAATGTTGAATCTGTTTTTGTCCTGACTTGGAGCCATGGCCGCTGCCCCCGGTCTCACGCGTTGTTTTTGGGGTGAGCATGGGGGATCCCCTTAGAAACGCGGAGCTGGGTCTGAGATGCACACTGGCCCCCACGCCTTCCTCATATCACAACACACTGGACTTCCCCTAAGAAGGGGCGAACAAACGTCTCCAGCAGCACATGCAAGCCACCCTGTGCGTGATGCACAAGTGAGATAGCCCAAGTGCTGAGCTCTGCATGCGTTCGGCTTTGCTGCTCAGGGAGGGAAAGTCCCGTGCGAGTGACCTGCACACAGCCCGAGTATCAGACACGTTGCACTTTCCATATTCTGTGCGTATACTCAATCGCACACTCAAGTGGAAAACATGGCAGGCCATCTGTGGTGCGCTGTGATGTAATCTCCATGTCGTGATGTCATGGGTTCCTGCTGTAGGCGGGAAGATGTTACATGACATCAGAGAGACTTTTTCTTGTGTCTCCTTCAAACACCCACTTCAGATCATTTCCATTTTACTATAAAGAAGTAAGTGAAGATAAAAGGAATCTTTGATGTCTGAAGATAAGAATGGAGGGGAGAAAACATAGTCACAACTTATCCGTGTCCCTGGAATTTAGAAACTTAGTTTATAGTTGAAAATGGCTATAAATATTTCATAAAATATTGTGGAAAGAGTAGTATGTTCTATGTTCAAAGCTGTTTTCCCCACACTTCTAAATACCAACCAATCATTTTGAGTAGCCTAAAAATATCTGCTGTTATAAAAATGTACTAAATATTTAACATTTAGAGGTGTTATTAAAGGGGCGATGAATTGAGAAATCAACTTTCCCTTGAGCCTTTGATATATAAAAGGTCATGGTAATATAAGAATATCCTGTACAGAGGTTTCTGAAACAGGAATATCCTGTTTCAGAGCTGAACACTTACTTGTAAGTAAAAGAAAAGCTTTTATAGACACCAGGCCCAGAAAACGAGGCTCTCAAATCAATGACGTATTAGAAGGGTGAGACTATTGCTGCCTTCACATGCTATCGGAAGTTTCCTACTTCCCACTTCAGAAGTCGTGATTACGAGCTCGTTGTGTTCAGGTGCTATGTTGTCGGAAAGAATGGAGGACGCCAGGTTCATACTTTTGTGCGTCTTGGGAAAATGTTATTTTAACACTATAGCCATTTCAGTCATTTCCCCGGTCCCAGAAAATCATAGAATCACTGGCAAACATAGCAGCACAACACGAAAGCATATTGTTTATAATTACATTTACAATAAAAGCATAATGTAGACAAGGTAAGGCTGCTAAAAAGACTAAAATGGCAATAGTTTTCAGCCATACATGATCCTATTGTATAGTTACTTTTACCACACTATCTAGATAGTCAGCTTGCTCAGTATTCTGGAATGATGGTCAACTAGATGCGATTTTCGATGTGTTTAAAATACACAATATGCTTCAAATGATTATTAATTTATGTAAATGTGTACTACTTTAATGACAAGACAAGACAATTAAATTGTTATGAGAAAAAAACGAATAAAACACCTGCCACAGCAGAAATTCGTCTCCCATCTGCAAATTTTGACGGTTATGCCACGGCCATCTCGGGAACTTGGGTATCAAAATTATTTCCGAAATTCCCAGTGGTAAACACGACATCAGAGGGCGTTCATGTGCAATTTTTAACTGGAAAACTCTGCTTCTGTAGCCCCGCCCACCGACTCGTGGAGCTAAACGAGCAATAAACACATTGAAGATAGCAAGATAATCGTTTGTAAACAAGATTCAGGTCCACACCGGACAGACATATCGAGATCATAACACAATGCTGTGCCTTCTATATTTGATACGACAGGAATGGTGCAGCACACTTATGTGAGTAAAACATGTTTTTATATGCGATAGTATTGCATTGTTACAGATTGTATTGATTATGTGTATGTGACGTATCTAACAGAACAGCACGCTGTCACAGGCTGGAGAATCCCTTATTTTTTGGTTCACTGCGATTCGGGTTCAGACTCCCAGGGCTCGCAAAGCCCAACGACACACATCGGCAGGCCGGTGAACCTTAAATAGTAAAATAACATTGTTTTTTTTTATCTCCATTTTGTGTGTGTGTGTGTGTGTGTGTGTGTGTGTTTCACGCTTATATCCAACGATCGGGTGGGCCAAGTGATAAAAAAATCAATCAATCACGGGCGGATCAGATATAAATCATTGTGTTTGTTTGATAGATATGTTTTGAGACAGAGCCCCATCAGAGAATTATTACAGCGGCTTTCAAAGCAATCCCTCCCTCATGTGAACAGTCATATTTTTACAGTCTATGATGTGAAGATGACAGGGGAGCTGAAGCTCATTAAATATGCAAATCGTATCCAATCCTAGCCGTGGGCGTCTTCCGTGCGGCACGCCCATCAAAACCCAGCATTAAGGAGAGAGCCTCAAAACCAGTGTAGAAAATAGCCTATTACTACTTATTAGTTATGTTTTTTATGACGTCATAAGTTGACCTCAGACAACATTATAAAAAAATATAAAAAGCCAGTTCATGACACCTTTAATTAATAGGTAACATTTGCTGTTGTCGAGCTGGTCACTAGGATTCTAGTTTTTTTTTCTTTCTCTTCATAGGTATAAAAATGGATAGAAGACCTGAAAATTCTGTTATCATTTATTTATGTAATTTCAAACCTGTGACTTTCATTCTGTGGAATTGTTTTTGTCCATTTACTGCCAGTCAATGGGGTCCAAAATAAAACACTGGATTGTATCCTTTTTCCAGAATATGTATTTTATGTTCCACAGGGGAAAAAAGTCATACTGGTTCACAATGACATGAGTGTAAGTAAATGGTGATAGAATTGTACTTTTTGGGTAAATTGTCAATTACATTTTAGAATATAATATAAATCTAAGATTGAGTTTGAGTATGTTTATGCAAAGAAGACTGAAAACTGAATTTAACATTATTTTAGATAGATGGCAGTGATATTTTAGTATTTATTTAAATACTTTTATAGTTTTTCATTTTTTTTTTAATCTTTAAGTTTAAATTAGATTCTTTAATATATCTATATAACAACTTTAGTTTATTTATTTTTTTCCGTTTTAGTCTCTTATCTTATTTAGGTTAGTTGTTCAGGAAACATTTATATTACAAGTTTTTCATCTGATATTCTTATTTCATTCCAGCTTAACTTTTTTTTTTTTTTTTTTTAACCAAAAAACAAACAAACACACTTTTAAAAGTTAATAACAACACTGGTGGACAGTAGTTTATTTTCTAAGATTTTATCCCAGAAGCTTAATCAGTTTATTTGTCAATAGAAAACGTTACTAAGTGGCAATAATACAACTGGTAACCTTTATGTATATAGAGCTTTATACAATCCAGATTGTTTCAAAGCAGCTTTCAGCGATAGCAAAATGCATGTTCATCTGAAGTCAGTTCATCATTGATTCAGTTCCGCTGAAAAGATCACCAATTATATTAGTTCACTTCATCTATAAAGCATCGTCCAGCTCAGTTCAGACACAGCAGTGTCAGTACAGTCAGATTAATAATATTGTTAAATATGTCCCCAAATAAGCAAGCCAGAGGCGACAGTGACAAGAAACCCAAAATCCATCAGGTGACCAAATGGAGGGGGGGAAAACACCTTGGGAGACCATCTAGGCTCAGTTGTGGGTGTTATGTGTTATGATTTGTGTGTATGATATGTGTAAGTGTTATGATTCAGGTCAGGTTATGTCACCTGTCAGAATTCAGATATATCAAATCTTCAGCTGGGGGCTCAGGGGGTCTGTGCGGTTCTTGTGGTCTTTGCTGAGGATCTGTGCCGATGGCTGAAATGTCGACTAGGCCTTTCTCTATGGATTGTTATGGATTGCTAGTTATTTGTCTAGTCTGGATTATCACAATCTCTCTCTGTTGACAACTCCGTCTGAAGTTGCTGCATGCACTCTTTAGTGTCTGTGAGCCTTGTCAGTGACATTTGGATGATGCTGCTGCCCCCACACTCTTAGAAAAAGAAAAAAAACCTTTAGCTCATCACTGGGACAATAACAAGGCACTAATATGGCTCCTTTAGGGGTCGGTAAAGTACACAAGTTTAACTTTGAGAATACTGCCCCAGTGACAAGCTATTATACCCCTAAATGTATTATTTTTGCACACATACTGAGTAGTTTGTGATCTGTTGACTTTTTGACACACACATCTTTACACTGAGATCATGACACATTTTATGAAAACACAACTGATTACACAAGGCTTTTTGAGCAATTACATTCTTTGTGTCAGTCTCAGTTTCTTGGTTATCTTAAACCCTAATTTTTTTTCATCTCAGTTTAGTCATCTTGGTCTGCCACATTCGTGATTGGCATGTCTATTTGAAAGGGTAGCCCAATGTTGAAATGTAGTATGAAGTGCTCACAAGGAAATATTGTGTTGCCATATCTCACCAATTTACAGTATTAGATCGTGAGGATATAGCATTTGGATTAAAATGCACAATAGGTCAAGCAACTTTAAAGCGCGATTACACCCAAACATGAAAGTTCTGTCATTTACTCACCTTCATGTCATTCCAAACATGCATGACTTTCTTCTATGGAATACAAAACATTTTTTTTTCCAGAATGTTGTCAACCAAACATCGTTCCCATTGACTTCCATCATAAGGACAAAAAACAATGGAAGTCAATGAAAATCTAACGGTTTGATTACCAACAAAATGTGTGCATTTTTGTTCTGCAGAAGAAAGGGATGAATGATTTTCATTTTTGGGTAGACTATCCTGTTAAGCTAAAAATCTTTGGGCTTTTCCACACTGCACTAATCCCTGGGTAATCATGGTTCTAAAAACTACTTTTAACCCCAGGTAAAGGAACTTTTACCAAGGCCAGCAAGTTTTTTTTGTTATGAAACCCTGCTCCGGAGCAGTTTCCCCCCGTGTTGCCAGGCCAGAATTGATTGTTAACCCCGGGTAAAAACGATGAACAATGTGAAATGTGAAGCAAGACAAACCAGGATTCTTTGTGCCCAGGGTTTACAAATATAAAGTGACAAGTCCTATTTTATTTAAAGTGACGTAACAGGAAGAGCCTTGTATACTTACTGTAATTTTGGTTGGGATTATTTTTTTTTTTTTTAAGACCTACTAACTTTTGACCCTTTATGATGTCTTTTAAAGTACAGATGTGACCTAGTAAGTGCAAAAGTAGAAAAAAAGTGGATTACAATTGAATGAAACAGACAAAGTCGAATCTTGTAAAACGTTCTTTAATTTACTTTTCTTTTTTGGTTTCCTTGTCCCCTCGGAGATGACAGATTTACAAATAATCCTCAACCTTCTAAACCCAACCCCCACAAAAACCCGCCCCTGACCACTCCCCCTGATGGAATGGGATGATATGAGACTAGCCAGTAAGGATCTCAGCGAGCGTGAATTTTAACAAGTCTGGAACGGTACAGTACATATGAATACAGACTAATAAACACATGTAACATACATGTGCTATAACACACACACACTCTCTCTCTCTCTCTCTCTCTCTCTCTCGCTCGTTCGCTCGCTCGCTCTCATACGCACACACACACACTGTTGAGGACTGGAGTGAAACGCCACAGGGCGACTGCAGGTTTGTTCTTGGACTACATTTTTCGATGATTCCACTTGCCCGCATTTAAGATCCATAATAAACTCAATGTGCGTTCCAAACAGAGGACAACCAATGTACCAATGTTTTCCTACAAAAAGGGGGCTTGGGTAGACAAAAATGTAGGAAAAAAAAAAGGAGGGATAATTTTTAATTTAGACAAGACCCACAGAGCACAAACATATTTACAAGCTCCAAAAACAAATGTAAAAACGCTCTTCATTTCCCACCCCAAAAAAAGCTCAGGGGTTCACCTTCTCACCTTTTTTTATCTAAAAATAAAAATTATGAAAATAGACGTTGCACAGGCAGCGGCAGTGCCAGGTTGGCGCCAGCTGACTGTATGGTTCTGGGTTGGGTCTCAATGCAGTTGTGACATCACAGCTCGTCCCGGTCCCTGAGGATGGTGTAACGCGTTTCACTGGGGGCCAATTTCTGGAACGAACTTTCTGGGGGATTACTGGCCACCTCTCCGTTCTCCTCCTGCTGGAATACACACAGAGACAGGCGAATAAACAACCACAAATCACCTGGATCTGTAAAGCGACTGTTCACACAGTCATTATACCACAGATAGATGGATGTGTTCCTGTCAGCAGAGGTCACCGGGATCATTCTGCTGTGCACGCACTGAAATGTCAGCGTGCACATTTCATTCAGTCATAGTTTTAATTAATGTACGTCTGCATTAATTAGTCTAAAAGAAAGATTCTTTTCAGAGATTTTGACCAGGAAGTGTGCTGAACTCACAACCCGAGTAAAAGTGCCCGCCATTATGGGATACTTTAATCAGTGCAAAATTGGACAACACTGATTTTCAGCAAATGTCACTTCGATATGCACAAGTCAAACAGAGAAGCTGATTAACCAACGGAGCATAATGATGAGCTGTTAAATACAATCAGTAATTTGTTAACAAAGGAGATGCGAAATTATAAGCAATGATACTGATATGAAGTGCAGTTTTACACTACTATTCAAAAGCTTGGATTCAGTATTTAAGAAATTAATACTATACTTTTATTCAGCAAGGTTGCTTAAAATTGATCAAAATTAATAGTAAAGACTTGTCTGGCTATCACCAGACCAAGCTCAATTTAAAGGGTTAGTTCACCCAAAAATGAAATAGATGTGATTAATGACTCGCACCTGTAAGACCTCCGTTCATCATCGGAACACAGTTTAAGATATTTTATATTTTAGTCCCAGAGCATAATGCAGTCAATGCACACTTTACTGTCCATGTCCAGAAAGGTAATAAAAACATCATCAAAGTAGTCCATATGTGGCATCAGTTGGTTGATTAGAATCTCATGAAGCATCAAAAATAAATTTTGGTTCAAAAATATCAAAAACTACCACTTTATTCAGCATTGTCTTCTCTTCCATGTGCCTCCAAAAAGAAATCAAACGGTTAATGAATCAGTGAATTGATCAAAGATTTGGGTCGCCAATGTCACGAGATTTCAGCAGTTCTGAAGCACCAAACTGCTGAAATCACGTTACATTGGCGACCCGGATCTTTGATCGATTCACTGATTCATTAACCGTTTGATTCTTTTTGGAGGCACATGGAGGAGTAGACAATGCTGAATTAAATCGTAGTTTTCGATGCTTCAAGAGACTCTAACTAACTGATGTCACATATGGACGGACTACTTTGATGATGTTTTTATTAGCTTTCTGGACATGGACAGTAAAGTGGGCATTGACTGATTAGGCTCTGGGACTAAAATATAAAATATCTGAAACTGTGTTCCGATGATGAACGAAGGTTTTACGGGTGTGGAACGACATTAGGGTGAGTCATTAATGACATCAATTTCATTTTTGGGTGAACTAACCCTTTAAGATTGAACATTGTTCTGGGGAGTCTGCTCTGTATTTTCTACTGCACAAGAGGCGTGATCAACCGGCATTATTTGAATGACTGTACGCAATCGATTAGTCTTTCAACCAATCAGACCACAAGAGGCGTGATCAATGGGCAACGACCCATCGCTTCTCTATTAGTCATTGTGTTAAATCCACCAATAGCGCACCAGGTGGATAAGTCAGCCTGCAATTTGTTCCCTCAAGAGTGTAACAGAAGCAGTAGAAAGTAGCAGTAGAGTTGCAGGTTGATGCCTTTAAATTGTTCAAAAATATTTCAAATGTTCTTTTGAACATTCTATTAATCATATACTTTTCAAAATAAAGTATAAATGAAATGTGAATTGTTTCCTGAGACCCAAATCAGCATATTAGTATGATTTATGAAGGATCCTGTGACACTGAAGATTGCAATAACAGTTGCTGAAAATTCAGCTTTGCCATTAGAAAAAATAAATGACATGTTAAAACATATAAAAATAGAAAACATAGAAAATAAATGCAAACTATAAAAATCTTACATACTCCAAACTACTGATCAGTGGTGCTACTGTGGAACTAGTACGAACCTAGGGGTGGGTGCATTTGTCAATTTGTTTACTTGAATATTCCACAGAACATCAGTTGCATTGTGTTTGAGAAGGCGTGCAAATTAGTTTGACTTTTAAAAATACATCTAAAAGTGTCCAGGTGTCTGTAAGACAGTTCACCAACCCGTCCCAGGTGTTGGCTGACATGCGGTGCTATATGCAGTACATGCGCTTTTGCTGCCAGAATGCAAATTTCTGCTGAAAATATTACAAATAAATTATTCAATAAAAAACGCATTAAATGTTTATTGATGTATGGGTGGCGGGAGAAAATTAGTTTAAAAAAAAGCTTGAAATATTGTGTCCACGGAAGGGAATTTAAATAAAGTTATTATTGAATAAGCAAATAAAAATAAAAAGTCATGAAACACGACTAAAAAAAAGAAGGGGGGGGGGGGGGGGTATTTTGTATGAAATAAGAACTTTAAAACTTTACAAAGTTCTCTGCCCTTTCCTAGTAAAAGCCTAAAAAAAAAAAAATCCCTTTTATAAATCAAATGCACACTCATCCAGCAGCTGTGGTGAACTCTGACCTGTCCTGGAGTGCTGTCAGTGGGGTCTGGGCCGTGATGAAACTCTCTGTGCAACTTTCCTGAGTGCAGGTCCAATACAAACTGCCTCAGCTTTCCTGGAACCCTGTTCATACACACAAGGCATCATAAAACGGTCCAAAAAATAAGCAACAACAAGCAGCATCATGATTTAATGAGTGATAAGACCCCGAGAGGACCGACAGTCTCCAAAACCACAGCATTTTAACAAGATAATGGCATCATCTGTACTGCCCCAGACTCCGCGGACCCCTGGACAATCAGCTGCATCAAAGACTGATGGGAGGCAGGCTGATAAGGTCCTTATTGGATAATAGGATGTGCTTAATAAAATAAGGCATGCACTGAATTATGATGCTTTCTGTCATACGGCCTCTGGTGTCATAAATAGTTATGATGTTGTAATAGCATTGTTATAACCCTATGAAAACTAAGCTACTACGTTCACGCACATAACAGCCATCAGTCAGGAGCCGTTAAATTAATTGCCGTAACTGGCTGAGAGATGAAGCCCAAAGAAGCTCCATCGCTCTCTTTTTGAGTGCGTGTTGCTGTGGGGCCAAGTCTATAATCATGGTTTAATTGCTAGGTGTCTGGAACAAGAGATAACCTGCAGGGAGGAGGCTGAAATAATCTGCATTAAAAGACACACGGACGAACGCAATACTTACGCGAGGTCGCTGAACTCTGGGAAGACATACATGTGGCGGAAACTATCGATCGCAATTACGGGGCAGTCGGCGGGGGTCTTCTGAATGTGCAGTAGAGGGTGCCGGAACTTATCGCAATCTGCATGAAGAAAATTTATAGAACCTGCGAGAGAGAGAAGAGAGAGAAAGAAAGTCAATTTAGAGCTTCAAAACCTTGTGAGCTGATCTAAACAGCATTTTTGGCCATCAAAAGTACATTTGGATTAGGGTTGAGCAAAACTGACAAGTTGGTGGGACAGTTATCTGAAGGACTACCTGATTAGTAAATTAGGCCCTGATTAGATTAGGTGATCACATTGGGTGTGTTCTTGGGTTCAAAAACAGCTAGACAAAGCACAATAGAATGCAACAGCTTGAAACATTTTTTAAAGTTGAACCATTCTAGGGTTGCGTGTTCCAAAAGCATCGTAAACCTAACCCTAACCTTAATAGATCATAGATACAATTGGTGCCACTGGTCTAGGATCTACTTATGCTTCTAATGCTTTTGAGAAAGGCAGGCCTGAATTCAATGCTATCTAAAGGCCTGTTCAAACCAACACAAATGTCCAAGCGATTTGTCCGTTCAGACCAATCAATGTGTAAAAATGACTGCTGTTAACACATACGATTACGTATTAACTACCATAGTGGGGAGAAAAATACCATGGTATTCAATGACTGCTGAGATCTGCTTGGTTCCAAAAATAAAATTCTTCCAAATATCTTTCTGTGTTCAGCAGAATAAAGAAATCCATACAAGTTTGGAACAACTGCTTCAAATATCTGTGCTATTGGCTATCGGCGTGCACGTCACTCTTTAGCTCCGCCCATACATTACGCCTCCAACTGCTCGGTTTTATTCAGAAAGACTTGGTAGAGCGTATTTGTCTTTTATAAATATGATAAAACTAAGACTTTTCAGAGACATGAAGGATGCAATACTACTCTATGCATACTCAAGATCGACAGAAATGGTGTAGTTCCTTCCTGTTAGACAGGCATGACGGGCACAGGTAAATATGACATTTATTGTAATGGGTTTATGTGAGGATTGTTTTAAGTTCACTTAAAGCTGCTGTCCGTAATTTTTGTGTGTTCAAGATTTACAAAAATTATATAATGAGAATGTACAACATGAATCTATTTTCCAAACCGTGTTTTTGTCTTTTTTTTTAGGCATTAACATGTGCTTTATAAGTACAAATAAACAGCCAATATCCTAGTCATATGCATGTTAATAGGCAATTATTGAACCCTAAAATAAAGTGTAATTATAAATATTTATTATTATTATGGTTATATTGTAAAAAAGAAACTCATCTGATCCACACAAATCATAGAAATTACCCATTTTTGATTCAAAACAGCATTTTGGATTTCAATACTATACACATAAGCGATATCCAACGTATGAATTATGAAAAATGACCCTGACCCTGTCTGGCCCGTCCATACCCTTTTCACTGATAAGCTGGCGAGCCACTTCCTGCTGAAATTTCTCCAGACTCTCTGTGTCATCCTTCTGATGGAAGAGGATCAGGAATGGGATGCCCTCTTCCGTCAGTTCCTTCACACACACAAAAACACACATTCTAATCATAGTCAAACAGACAAGCAGAGTGATACAAACAGTGAAAAGTCCCAGTGATATCATACAAAATATTAGCAGCATTGGTAGTACTAATTCGAGGCCTGGAAATAAGTGCTTTATAATAGGTTTTGAGAGTGTGTAGGATGGCTGGGTGAAGTGCACTTGAGCAGAGGTGGGTCAGTGGAGCAGATTGCAGAGAATCTGCCATATCACCAAGCAACAGAGACTGAAGATATTCAAAACATGCGGTCAAGTAAATCAGAGAAAAAACCCACACCTACTAAAGGACATGGCATGCGGACGTCTTTAAAACACAAACACACTTGAAACGTACACACTCAGATGAGCTTGAGTGTGGGAAAAGTACACTGAGGGGGAGGGGACTTTTCTTATGCAAATGATGAATTGGCTGTTCGGCGGAACTGTTAGATGTACACAAACAACAATACGAACAAAATGGAAAGAAAGTACATGTGATAGTTCATATACACACACACACAAAACGGATATTTTGAGAAAGGAAATCATACCTCTCCATTTTCAAATGTGATTTCTCGGACTAGCGGCACACACTTGTCCTGTGTCCAGGCATAGCTGAGGTCAAAATTTGTAAGCGAGCCCATGTATACCATGTCAGGGGTATTCTCTCCCATTGGCTTATAAATAATATTATCACCGCTGAACCGCTCAGGCTTTGAAATTTCCCTGAAAAAAAAGAGAAAGGCATAGAACACATGCGACTGATGCGAGAAAAGGTAATGAAGCAGGACTCACTTGACTTAACTTAAATAGTTCACCAAAAATGAAAAATCTGTCATTACTTACTAACTAACCATACAAGGGATGCTCATATTGACCGTTTAATCATTAACCGATTTTGACCAATTAACACTATCAGTTAAACGGTTTAAAGTTGATTTTATTTTTTTACACGTTTGTTTCATTGACTGTAAAAAATATGGACGTAGTGTCCTTGAAGTCACCCAGAGGAATCCGATAAGCCGTTCTGAAGCGTAGAAACGAGCTGGGCGTCGAAATCTTGCGAGCGCATCATCGCGAGTCACTCCCGGATAACAGAAAATGGGCAAAGAGGTGGGATATGGGCGGAGCTTAGGTGACCCAATGACTATAGACGGCGGATAAATGGCTATCCACCGGTCACTCAAAGTAACCATGCCCTTAATTATGCAGAACTTTAAGGCTTTTTATAAAGGAAACGAATGAAAAATTCACCCCCCTCACAGTTGTCATGAAGGGTAAAATTAGCCATATTATTTTATTAGCCAAAACCACAATTTGTACCAGGCTGTAAATGGGACTTTTTTTGTACCAGGGAATTTTAACATGGGGCTCAATAAGATTCTGCTCAAGGCTGCAGTCTCCCTCTCAGATACTGAAGCTTTTGCGCCTCGATCGTCCCCCGGTGACCGGTCCCAGTATAGTTACCCCTCTGTGTTTTCTAATGGACGCGAGGCAAACTAAACAATAAAATTACACTTCAAATATTTTTTGTCATTGAAGGCAGTTATCATCACGATTTCATTTCAAGTGTTCGTTTTTTAAAATAAGTTTAGTTTTAGTTCTTTATCTGATGCTATAAAAACAGGGGGTGTGACGTCATGATTGACAGCTGAGATCAACGTCTCTGAGTGAAGTTGTCACTGAGGCACTAACAGACTTTTTTTGGAATTTTTGGGAGCAGATTGGAGCTTTAGCTTTAATTTCTACATTTCCATAACTGTTTATTTCACACCAACATAATGAATTGTTCTGCATCTGCGAGAGTGTGGGCGGGCTTTTGATATCGCGACTGTACTTCCTGCTCTACACTGCGCAACTCCGGTCCCGAAATCTCTACTGCGCATACTCGGTTCCAAGATGTCAGCGTCGTGCAGGCAGCCTGAAAGCTTTAAATCTGGCAAGTGGAAACGGATGATGTCGAGTCGTCCATATTTTTTTATGGCCTATGATTCTGCTCCCTCCTGGAGCCTGTCCCTAGTGACCAGTTGAGGAATTGCAGTTTACATTACTTCCGTATTGGCTTCAAGAGAGATCACAGGAGTTTGCCGCTTGGTTTGTTTGCTTGTTTACTGCATGGTTAAAAAAAAAACTGTATTTGCTAACTCCCAGGGCACGTAGACACATGCAACCACATGTCCCAACAATGACATATTTTGCAAAATGAAGCAATGGGAAAGAAGAAGCCTACTGTGTGGGACTAACTTTTGTGGGGGGTTTGGGGGTTCTCCCCCAGAAAAAAAAAAAAAGATTTTATAGATGTAATTTCCTGCATTATGGTGCTTTTTAGGCCATATCCCCCTATACCAAAAAAGACCTCAAACCAGTCAATACCAATAGTCTAATAAAAAGGCTATATTCATTTAACTGCCATAGACATCAACAGTTTCACAGATAAATGATAATGAATAAGTTGCATATTTTTTATGCTCTGTGTCGAGACAGAAAAAGTGCCGTTTACTAAACGATTGATTGGGACAGACAAAATACAGAAATCACTAAATTATTTACCGTGGCTGTAGAGTAGGGGTAAGACGCATATCGCGAGCATATGTTCGAATCCGCCTTTTGCCACACTCGCTTAACCCATCACATATCAGATCGGAAAGGTATTTATTTTGCAATAAAAAAATAGATAATATTAGAAAAGGGGAAATAAAGCGTTTAACATGTGTTTAATAATAAGTTTCTCGGTTAAGGGGTAGTTAAGGTAAGCAGACATGTGCTGAATTAGAAACGATAAAAGTGAGTGGGTCCAATATCATTGGTCTTAAAAAGTGGGTGGGTCTTGTCCCACCTACACACAATGGTTCCGACGCCCATGGTATATTATAATATTATTAGTTAATGGTTAATAATCGATTAATGAGCATCGGTTGTCTGACGGGAAAATGAACGGAAATGAGCATCCCTAAACCATACTCGTCGTTTCGAGCCCATTTGATGTTTTCTGTTCATACTTAACACCATGGACTAAATCATAAAAGTAGTCCAATATGATTTGTGCTTCTTCTGAAGCCATATGGCCACAACCCACAACTGTACTGTTATATGGAAAAAGAGCGTGAAGATTATTTAGAAAATGTCCTTTAATGTTCCACTGTTAATATGACAGTATACAGGTTTGATATGACATGAGGGTGAGTAAATGACAGAATTTTCATCTTTGGGTGAACTTTCCCTTTAAAAGGCCCAAGGGACTTCTATCTAGAAGTTGTTGATTGAGGCAGTTCTGAATGAAAGATTGTAAGAAAGGGGAAGGACTTATGTAGAATCAAATTTGGAGATTTAATTATGGCTTTTTTTAGAAACGTATGCATGGATAAATCATTCACAATAAGATCAATGAATGCATTTACAAAGCAGATAGGGTGAGACTTTAAGTATCTTAAGTGCTTCTCCTACCCAAAAGCTGCCAGGAAAACACAGTCATCTCTCAGGATGTTGGCCACTTTCTCATAAGTATGGTAATTGTCAGAGTCTTTTTTCTCGAAGTAACCAATGATGGTGCGTCTACTCCTCTGAAAGAGAGGAAGGAAAGTACGATGACACAGCACGACTTGACGTTTTCTTAGTTACTAAACCTGAAAAGCATTTTGCTGGACTTAAAATGCGCCACAGAAATTAAATTGTATAGTATTGTGATTTTGAAACACTCACATCTACCGTGCTGATTTCCTCCAGATTTTCTATCTCTTTGATTGGATCCACTTTCTGCTGGCGGATGAAATCAGCGATGGCGGTTACTGACCTTTGACCTCTGTACTCTCGCTTCATCATCATGCCATTTCTGAACAGTTTGAGTGTGGGGTATTTGCTTATCCTGTAGCGATGGGCTATATCAGCTATTGGGAGAGACATAAAAACAGCAGGCTTTACTTCAGTGTCACATGATCCTTCAGAAATCTAATATCGTAATTATAAAATATAATTATATCTAATAATTCTAATATGCGGCTGCTCAATAAAGATTTAGTATTATCAATGTTGAAAACAGTTGTGCTGCTTAATATTTTTTTTGGAAACGAACAACATTTATTTGAGACAAAAACAATTTTGTAACATTATACATTCAGCTTAATCATCACAGGAATAAATACATTTTTAAAATGTATTAAAATAGAAAACAATTATTTGAAATTGTAATAATATTTAACAATATTTCAGCTTTTTCTGTATGTTTGATTAAAATAAATACATCATTGGTGAGCATAAGAGACTTCTTTCAAAAACATTTAAAAACAGGTGCTGTAGACACCTTAAGGTGAACATCTAAAGGTGTGTTTAAATCACTGAAAACCAACAGAATGAGATGACATGACTTTTGGTCACACTGATTTCTGTTTGGCTTACAGTTCGTAGAAGGTTGAGTTTTAGGACCCATGTGCAGAAGAACACTTTAACCTTCCAGATTGCTCTGCGTTTAGAAGAACAAAATAGGTGCCAATCTATGAATATTTAGCTTTATAGGTTATGAGAGGGAAAGATCAATAGGTCAGACTCAGAGGTCAGGGATAGGCTCGTTTTAAAGAGAAAGATGGTCTTGAGTCAAAGTATAGAGACTTAAAAAAGGGTTAAAGAGAGAGAAAAAAGGGTAAGAATTAAAGAAAGTAGAGAACAGAAAGAGAGAAGGCAATAAGGAAAGGGGGAGGGGCAGAGAAATGAAAGTCAACCAATGTGGGGGGTAAATACTCCAAAGCCGATCGGCTGGAATCAGTCATACGCGGTCTCTCTCACTCACACACACCCACGCTGTGGGGTATCTTTGAGCCGCCTTGACTTCACAGAAGATGCAGTTTTGTCATTAAACCATCAAACACTTTACAAGACATCAATAATTCTGTTTAATTTGCTTTATCTCAAAGGCTAAACCAATGTGTGTGTGTGTTTGTGTGTGTGTGTGTGTGTGTATAAACTCACAGTGCTGGTCACAGTCCACCCGGGCAAACACCACCTGTGTAGCGTCTGGATATTCCTCCCGCACTATATTCGACGCCTCCTCAAAAATAGGATGTAGCATCTGACTGAAACGACACCTGTGAAAAAAATACATACAAAAAATGACCTCAGAACAGGATACAGATACTTTAGACTTAGAACATGAGATGCCAGTGCTATTTTTGTGTTTATTGTTTCTAAACAGTTAAAAAAAGTTTTAATATTTCAGGACTGTTCATTTTGTGGATCATCATCATGTAGACTTATTTAAAATTTAATTTTTTGACACGTGTCTCATCAATTTACTTACCCTCATGCCATCCCAAATATACATGACTTATTTTCTTCAGATAAACAAAGAAAAATAATCAATATCTGCAAGTCCAACTTTACAACCCACCTATGTTCCATGTTAGTGTCCCTCAAATAAACTACATTATTGTCGTTATTAGACTTGTAGGACATTAGACCGGAAGCAATGGCTTATATGTAAAAGTTTAAAACATTATTATTTTTCTTACACACACCTATAGTTTAACTTCAGAAGTCATTTGACTTATCCACTGGGGTTATGAAGTACCGTCACTATCACTCAGTGTAGTTTTTTAAGCGTCAACCGAGCGACATCCATTCATTGGCATTATATGAACTCACAGAGATGGATTATTTTCCTTTCATCAACTAAAGAAATAAAGTCATATACATCAGGGATGGCATGAGGGCGAGAAAATGGTGAGATCACTTTCATTTTTGGGTAACCTATCCCATTAAAATTTCATAAAGATGTTGTAAAACTAATATAAATTAATTGAGCGGTTTAGTCCAAATCTTCTGAAGTGACACGATCCCTTTATATAAGAGATTGGTTTCATCATTGATCAAATCACACACCACTTGTGGTAAACAGAAGCTCAAGCATGTTCGACATGCGAGAATCAATGAGGTTCATACTTGTGTTACACTGCACATTTGAGCTTCCACAAGAGCCAATGAGGTTTTTTTCTTGCGTGTCAAGCAGGTTCGGATGAGATTCTGTTAATGTTCGCTGATCAATGTTTATATGTGAATGAAAGCCTTAATTTAATATGTTCATCATATAAAGCGATGCAGTCTCTTCATAAAATTTGGACTAAACCACTCAATTGATATGGATTGGTTTTGTGCTCTCTTTATGAAATTTGTAAAACATCAAAGTATTATTACTGGAGGGACATAAATCTCTGAGATTTCATTAAATATCTTCATTTATGTTTCGAAGACGAACAAAAGTCTTACGTTTTGGAAAGACATGAGGGTGAGTTATTGATAAGAATTTTTCTTTTCTTTTTTGGTTGAACTATCTCTTTAAGCATTTCATGTCAGCTACCCATATGGAGGTCCAGCAAGTAAAGCAACAACTCTCATCATCATTACCCTTTCTGACAAACACACATCTGGAGGCGTTAAGCTGACAGAGACACTCACCAGTCTGCATAGAAGTTGACTAGAGCCACCCCTGCACTGTCTGTGGAGAGAAACGTGTGGTTTAATGTCATTTGATCTACTAAAATGACAAAGCACCATTGGATAACTCACACCCACGTGCACGACACAGGTGCGGTAACCGTCTGATTGAGACTGCTGATTGAAACGGCCTCATTTAAACACACAAATAAACAAGGCAAGAACTCACTAAGGATGTCATCGATGTTTACAGCATCCAGACTGGTTATTTCTCCTCGTCCAGGAGTATACAGACCCGTTACCTGGCAACAACAGAGATGGTTCATTTGTATGTGCATGTGAGTAATAACATTAACAATGCTCATAAAGGAGCCAGTGGTAAATCATTATTGATAATGATCATCATACAGTCATACTCATAATCTATAATCTATCTGATACAAAAAATACAGGTTTTCATGCAGAGGCCAAAATGGAAAGCCCTGAATAAGAATAAAAATGGACGTTGCAAATAAAATCCAAGTAATTTTCTAGGAACTGCAACATCATAAATAAAGCTGAATTATAAGAACAGCGGGAGTAAGTGGTGCGAACTATTCAAATTAAGTAGAATAAGCCTACTAAAGTATCTGTAACTCCTGCATCATTTAACAACTTAACAATTTTTTTTTATTTTTTGTGTGTAGAAGTCAAGGTGGCATGGAAAACAGTCCTCTCATCAAGTCAACAATTCAGAAAATTTGTGGAACAAAAAATAACAGTGCAACGTTTCTTACTAATAATAAATAAAGATATATTTTAAACAAATAAACAATTACACAAATACGACATAATAATTATACATTGAAAAGCTTGAAAAGTTGTAACTGAGAAAAGTTGGCAATATGGCTTGTTATAAAAATGACAGAATTGAGGACTGAAATGGGAAACTAACGATAGCCTATTTATGCTAATAACCTTAAATGGTCCATTATGAAAAAATACAAATAAGCATTAAGAAAAACACATGGGATAAATTCAGACTGGGACAGTAGCTTCTTTAAATGACAAATATTTAATACTATCAGTACAGGCAAAAATATTAAAGATCTAACGTACCTAAATGTTTTTTAAGACTAATATGATAATTATTTGAGAAATGGCAAATAAATCTTTGCTGACCAATGTGGCAGTTTTTAAAGCTTTTATGTGGCACACCACCGCTAGCCTCTACTGAATACTTCTGGCGTGTTTAAATGCAGGATGTCTCTAAGCAAACAACATGCAAATTGTTGCTTCACCATAATCCTAAATAAGTAGAAGCAAAATGTGCTTATAACAAGTCCAGTCTGTATTTAATTATCTGTCAAAATGAGATTAAAGACTAAAATCTAGTGTCTAGTGGCATTGCTATAAGGATGAGAATATAAAAATATATTTTCTATTATTGCTCCAACTAGTTTTCCCCTTAGATGGGAAAGTACTTTAGCCCCTTAAATGGGAAAGTACATTAGGCTGGAGTACTTAGTAACAGTGAACTGATAAACTTACAATCTAATCTAAATGTCATTTGAGATAACTGTAATCGCAATTTAAATGACAATCACATACTACCACTCAAATAAAATAATTGATCAAATACAGAATTGATAAAAAAATATGAAAAGGATATAAAAGTGATATGCCTTTCTATCAGGGAGTAGTGGGTTATGTGATCATAACATTTCATAAGGGTGAAGACCGCTTTGGTTTTATCAGCTTTATATCTGCAGTACAAATTTATATATATATATATTATATATATATATATATATATATTATATATTATATATTATATATATATATATATATATATATATATATATATATATATATATATATATATATATATATATATATATATATATATATATATATATATATATATATTATATATATATATATATATATATATATATATATATATACACACACACACACATACCCACACACACACATACATACATATATAAAATGTTTAGTATAATTAATAACATGTTTTATTATTATACGGATTATCATTTTAGTATATAATGTACTTCCAGATTTAATTAATATTTTATTTATACAGTACCTGACAAAACTGTGAAACATTCAATTTATTTTTTCTTTTTTAAAGAATGTTTCTTGATCATCAAATCAGTATTAGGATGATTTCTGAAGGATCGTATAAAACTAAAGACTGGAGTAATGATGCTGAAAATTCAGCTTTGCCATCACAGAAACAAATGACATCTTTAAATGTATTGAAATAGAAAATATTGTAATAACACTTCAAAATATTGTTGTTTTTACTGTAATTTATGAAAGAAATACATCCCAGGTGAGCATATGAGAGTTCTTTTAAAAAAATAATTATTTTTAATGTTTGCAAACGTTTGACAGGTACTATATTTGTTTATTTAAGTAGAATATTTCTTTACTAGAAGGAAATGTTACTTTATATTTAAAGTTCCATGCTAATAAATGGCATTTTAAGATGTATGTGCATTACACTTGCACTGTAACTAACATAACTGTGACAGCCTGGCTGTAACAACCCTGTAACCCTGGTTTTTTTTAACTTTAGACGTTTCTTTTTGCCATGTGAAGATGTCATTTATCTCACTGGTTAGTTGGTATTATTAATTTGGTAAATGTGTTATTACTATAAAATGAGCACATTACAACCAAAATTAATTGAAGCCAATTACTGTGGCTATCTAACATATGTGACCAATCCAAAAGAAACTGTGAACAGGTTTGGTAATGTGAAGCGTTAAAGTAGAGTTGGTGGCTGTTGGATGAGTCTCCTGTTGCTATATTTCACTACATCCTGTTTGTGTCAGAGATAGCCTGAAGACAAATATAATGATATTACGATAGATGCTTCACCTCTCCTTGATTAAACAGAGAGGCTATGACTTGGCTATGAGAGAACGGCAAGACCAACTGCGATGATGTAGATCTCCTCACACTGGCCACTGGCATATGTGATCCTCTTCAAAAAAAAAAAAAAAAACAGGCAGCTGCTAAACAACACTGCCTAAATGTACTGGCTAATCTCGCACAGAACTCAAGTCTCCAACTGTCACAACAGCCACAGCCACAGAAACAGAACAAACACACAGCTCCACATGGGCTGATCTAACCCGCTCGGATCACAAAGTACAAAAATCACAGCTAGACCCAACATACGCTGTAGTTTCGGTAAACAAATTTGGACCCGTGCATATCCGTTTCTTACTGAGATTCATCACAAAGAGCCCAGCTCTAATGCTGGGAGTTTCTACTCAGATAAACAAAAATAAGTGTGGAGCGAAGTGCGGACTGCAGAGTATTTTATAGTATATGGTTAAAAGCCAGGATTGATGAGAGATTTAAGGCCCCTTCACACCAAGAATTATGCACATGATAATAGCATCCACACCAATAGATGATAGTGTTTTGTTTATTATGAGCGTGTGCTACAGTTATGTCTGCCGCTTTCAAGCTTTTAAAGGGGTGGTAAAGCATTCTTTCGAAGGCCTGGTTGTGTTTGTGGGGTGCACTGTATCGTGAGTTCATGCTTCATTTTTAAACAGCATTATTTTACCTTTATTCTACACTGCTCTGTCCCTCCTTGTAAAAACGAGTATTTAAATTAAATATTGATTACTCTTGTAATTTCTGTAATGGTGAAAATGAAACAATTTTTCATTTATTTTTCCATTGCATATATACAAAAATATTTTGGATTGATGTGGAGCGTTTAATAAAAAAATTGAATGTTAATTTGCAGCTGAGTGGATTTGACATATTAATATTAGGGCCGGGACTTTAACGCGTTAATTAAGATTAATTAATTACGTGACTTTAACGCATTAATTAATTATGAAAAAAAAAAAAAAAAAAGTAACCACACTCATTTTTGCACCGCGGAACGTTTTTCAATGAACGAGTTTCGACGGACCGATTATACTGGAACACCAACTAGCGCTCCGGAGTCACGACAACAACAAACCATGAGTGAACATGAACAAAGAAGCTGATGAGACTGCTTTGCTTGGTCCCGTGGATGGGAAATTTTGTTTTAAAAAACAAGAGCATGGTTGTGTGCAATATTTGGAAGCGTCGACACGGAATACAACCAGGAATTAGCGTATCACCGCAGCACATCGAGCCTCAAATATCACAAATATGCTTTTGCTAAACTTAATGGCAAACATTGCGCTGGTCTGCTGGACTGAAATAAACAAACAATATTTTGTTGATTAAGCTTATGTATTCAGTCATTATTTTTTTATTTGAATGAATGTCTCATTGTATTGTTCTGGTTATGGCATTATTAATAATAATAAAAAGTCTGTTGGTTGACTGGTTCTATGAAGCCAGTCCCTCAGAAATAAGCAATAGGCTCTGATTGGTTCATTGGCTCAGCTGTGTTGTGATTGGCTAACCGCCTAGTGCCCTCCAGCTTACTCTTCTCCACAGAAATAAAAAATGGCCTTGCCCCCCTTATTTAATATTCTCGGAGGAAGGTTTGTGTAAATATTGAACCCGCTGATGTTGTTATGTTATGTTTTGTTGATGTTTGTCTGGAGGAAAAGGCTGTAGTTCCCTACCGGCCTTTGCTGTAGTCCTTAGAAATTGATTTCTTTAAAAGCAAATATCTCCCTTTGCTTTAAACTTTGAGCGCTGTAACTTTGCAGATGTTGTTTATGCTCAAACAGCAACGTTACACACTAGCTAAAGTGAAATCGTGTTTTACCACCCTTTAACAATCAGGTAGATACTGATTAGCCATTTTTATCATTCATCAGCTGATATATATACTTGACCTTATAATGTGTAATAGTATTGTGAAACCAGACTTCTCTCTGGTGGCATATGCAGTACTTCTCCAATCATTTAATCTATTTAAAACTGCTCCTGTAAGCTTGTGTTCATCTTTTACGTCTCAAAAAGTCCCTGCCATTCATTTATCTTTTTGATAATCCATTACACTAACAATATGGAAGAAAATGTCATGAATGTAGTGTTATCTAGCTTACTAACATTGTGAAAATGACTTGTGATTACCTTGAAAGCATTACTTGAAAAGGTTGAAATCATAAACAAACCAGTAATGCTTCACACTGTATGTACAATTGGTTCATTTATTGCTATCATGAAGTTGTTTTGAAACAGTATGTGCTGTGACATCAAAGAAGTTAGGATTACGAGCATTTTAAATAATTTTTATGAAATGATGAATAAAGAAAGTGACTGAAGTGCTTAGAGGTCAATCTCAAAGCTACTACCTGTGCTCTATGTTGATAAATATTACGTTCAAAAAGGAAAACTAATTCTTGACATTTTACAACTTATGAGAATGTCTACAAAAATACGTGGCCCTTTTAATTTCTAAAAATACTTGTCGAAACTGAAAGCTTGAAAAATAACCTACAATGGCAGAAAGGCTACTGCTGCTTTCACATCATGCTGTGCTAAACGGAGCAGCGCGGCTCACTTCCGGGTTGACAGCCAATAGGATTCGGCCACAACAGAGAAGTTCACCAACCGGCTTCTTAAGTGCGAAGTCGGATGAAACAAACCCCAAAATATCCATCTCTTTACTTTAGGTTATAAAGGGTTGACAGCTGGATTGTGTAGAGCTCCTATTGTTAAAACGACTTCAAACGCTTAATTCATTTGTTTAAATGCCTTTCCGAGTTAAACAGGCTCACATCAGTCGCTGTCTGTGAAACTTTATAACTACAAATGGGAACAGGACACATGCAAGCACCTCAATTACTTGTTAATTTGAACAAGTTGCGTTTAACATTTAAAAACTTTTGGAAGAAGGTTGCAAACCTGCGTTGCGAGTGACGTAGCGCCTTCTTTTACCCATCTAAAACTTCTTTATTTGCGTCATTATCTACTCATGAGAGTAAATGTAATTTGACCCTTTCAACACTGTATTTAAGACTGCTAAAAATAAAAGTTATGATTCAGCGATCCTTGGTTTGCTTGCAGACATCCTAAATGACAACATAAGATGACAATGTTTATAAAATGACACTGTTTATATGCGCGTACGGTTGCGAATTAAATGGGAATAGTTGACCCACAGCCTATAAACTCCTAAAATGTCCCATAATTGCAGCTGCATCATGACTACAAGACCGGTGGTAACTCTAATAGCTGGTTAGCTACATTAGCCAGCTGTCTAGCACTTTCTGTAGCCAGCCTACATTCACTATAACGTTAGGCCATTAGACCTAGCTTCAGAGTGGACATAGTCGAAGTCGTTCGTTGCACAAATTCCAGAGGCCTTCGTATAATAACCCGTTAAATAACAGTGTAAATCAAGAGCATCACATCCAAGTTCATAAACCCTCATAATAGCTAACGTTATATGTGAGCTAGCTATCACAATCAAACCTGCCAGAAGTGTGTTACTGAACGAGCGCGCGATTACTTATACTTATACACATACCAGCAGGAGGGTGAAGTAGTGCAGTTCGGGAGCGGGAATTATTGATGATAATTTCATTGTATAGTGGTGTTGGTTGAGGTTACGATGTTGTTGGATCTTGCCAGTCTCTCGACACCACCTCCTTCTCCTCTGCTGCAGGAAACAGGCAGTACATACGGCCACGGGAACTGGAATTCCGGGTTGCTTGGAATTATGGGAAATGTTGTTTCATGCTGGGGCCATTGTTGTTGAGCTAACTAGATTTAGTTTGATCAAAAAACTACAATCCCAGTATGGAACGTGTGGGAATAATGTGGTCCTTGGTATTTGTAGTTTTATTTACATACGTGCCCAGATGTGTTTGCGGTCTCAAGAGTTTTTGGAGTATCATTGACCACAGCGAGGCTGAAGTCCCCAAAATTACGAAAACAGCGAACACACTACAATGCGTTGAAAACGTTAGTGATGTTTAAAATCAGGGAT
Organism: Pseudorasbora parva; assembly: GCF_024679245.1. Classification (NCBI taxonomy): domain Eukaryota; kingdom Metazoa; phylum Chordata; class Actinopteri; order Cypriniformes; family Gobionidae; genus Pseudorasbora; species Pseudorasbora parva. Next base: position 22,130,383 of record NC_090178.1, on the reverse strand, counting down.
AGAAATGTCGGATTAGTTGTGTTTCACTTTGAAACTGGTAAGTTGCATCATCGTTTCGCAGCTGTATAACGGGACTTTTGAATATTTAGCAATCAAGCTACATGCAAACACATCCAAACGCGAGATTAATGAATGATTAAAAAAACAAAACATTGACAGTCATTTGTTGTCTTTGAAGTAACTTAGGCTACAGCAGATATGCAACTATGTTTGCATTTGTTAAAAGTATTGTTTAATTATTTGCAGCTTAGACACAAAGAGCTCGTGAATGTCAGTGAGCTCTGCAGATGATTCATAAACATGACTTTTGTAATAGTGATTTATCTACCAATCGAAACACCACGCACACTTAAATAAACAAACTGTCAAGTGTCAACACTGCATTAAAAAGTGTTTTTGATAATTGTGCAGTTTTTTTTATTCTGGCTGTTTGATACAAATGAAAGAAAATAGCAAATAACTGTTTCTCTTAAGTAAATTACTCAGTAATGTCTCATTTAGAGTGTCAGAAGAGTTCTCAACAATGCCAGTGTCTCATATTGTGCTCAGATTTGCCAAGGTACAAGTAATAAAGCCGAAGCTATCAATCTGTACTAAAACAAATGTCATTAAATTCTCCCAAGAGTTAATTATTAAAGCTGTATAATCCATTTTAAGCATAATACTGTTACTTTATTTCAGCAAATTACTATTTTTTTGTCTGTAATCATTTCTTCTAAGGAATTTTAAGGGACATCTTAGACAAAGTTGAATGAAACAACAAGCAATGCAATTATCTTGGTATTGTTGACATAAATTATATATATATATATATATATATATATATATATATATATATATATATATATATATATATATATATATATATATATATATATATAATTTATTTATTTTACTGCATACATTTTAAACACATCTAATTCATTGATTGATTGTGTGCTTTAACAGACAACAGGTTTCAATATAAATAAAAATAGTTCCAAAGTCAAAAAAAAAAAAAAGTCAGAAAAATAAGATTTCCAAAGTCAGTGTTGACTAGTTTCTTACAAGACTCCAATTTTTGTCGTTTTATGTCAGCACACTTCTGTAAGTCGGCCTTGGCATTGAGCACTGGTAATGTTTGGCACAGTAGGTCAGAGCAGGTGGTTTGTGCGCTGTGTGTGAGTGATCCTCTCTCTCTCCTGCAGAACACTAGATCAGAGCTGCCAGGGGGAGCTGCGGCTATGCCAAGCCCAGCCAAGCTTCACTTAGCTGGGTAACATCTGCTATAAGGCCTCCCCTGCCTCCTGGACATCACAATGGTAAGTGTCAGAAACCAAGAGCTGTGCTGAGATTTAGAAGAGATTATGAGTATTGTATTATGTATTTAAGGGTTAGTTCACCCAAAAATGAAAATTATTTAATTAATTACTCACCCTCATGTCGTTGGACACCCATAACACCTTCGTTCATCTTTGGAATACAAATTAAGATATTTTTTGTTGAAAGCTGATGGCTGAGAAAGGCTTCAGAAAGGCCTCCATTGGCATTCAGTACATTCCCACTGACCCACTCACAGGACCCATAAAGGCACTAAACACATCGATACAAAGTCCATCTCACTACAGTGGCTGTACAATCATTTTACAATGCGACGAAAATAGTTTTTGTGCACACAAAAATCGAAATAACGACTTCATTGCAGCTCCACCGTTCAGATACATGACCCGGAAGCAAAAAGGAGTGCCGCTATCGCGTGAGTTCACGTCCGAGACCTACACGGAAGACAATAACTTGGCGGATAAAGTCATTAATTTGATTTTTTTTTGTGCACAAAAACTATTTTCGTTGCATTGTATAATCATCGCAAATTATTGTACAGCCACTGTAGTGAGATGGACTTTGTATCGATGTCTTTAGTGCCTTTTATGGGTCCTGTGAGTGGGTCAGTGGGGATGTACTGAATGCCAATGGAGGCCTTTCTGAAGCCTTTCTCAGCCATCAGCTTTCAACAAAAATATCTTCATTTGTGTTCCGAAGATGAACGAAGGTGTTACCGGTGTCTAACGACATGAGGGTGAGTAATTCATGAAATAATTTAAATTTTTGGGTGAACTAACCCTTTAAGAGTTATTTGTGGTATAAATATTGACAACGGTAGTTTTGTTAATTTTATTAAAAAGAAACTGTGGGTGTATTAAAAGCTTGCATATTACTGACACATTAATGTCTCTAGAGATTTCCAACACACTTCGTCATATCAAAGAGTTATAAATTACTCTCTTTAAATATTTTGTCACATTAACAATATGCATTTCACAGAGTAAAATAGCAGGTGTGGATGTAGAATGTAATTAAGAAGCTGTAAATTATACACTTATCGTGAGGTATAGGGCCTATGAGAACCAGAAGATTTCAGCTTTTGGCAAAAAAAGTCTAAATCAGATACATATTGTCTTCACATAAGTTATGAAATATATATCATTAAATAAATGTTAACAATAATGTAATGTAATAACATGTACAATATATGCCTAATTTAAAGGTGGGATAGGTAGGACTGATCTAAAGCACTTTTGTCCAAATTTGTTTAAACTTTCTTGATATGTCAATACATAATTCAAATGTAAGTACTCTGCAAAGGAGAGTATAAAAACCGAGTGACTCTAGACTTTTTAATCTGCAATAAACACTGCTCATTATTTTCGTTCGGGACGAAACAAATGATTAGCTTGGGCGAATGTCACTCTCTCTTGCTACCATGGCGACCACCACTTTCGCTACAGGATCTGCCCACATGCGCACGCTCGTTTGATTTGAGCAGTTCAAGAGGCAAGAAACCTAGGCAAAATAATGGCAGAGAAAGAGCATTCAAAATTCACAGTGCAGGGTTTTACAGTCAGCGAAGGCAAACAATGCAAAAAAGGAAGACAGTACGAGGTAAAGGCAATGCACAGAAAGTCTTTGGATAAACAAAGAAATTAAACACGAGTAAATATCTTTAATGATGGTGAGAACTGAGGGACCTGAAAAACGACTCATTGCTGGCTGTATTTCTAAAGACAGGTAATCTTTCATTTTGATTATACATTTTTTTGGTTTATGTTTTCATGAAGCATGTATCAAGAGCACATGAAGCTGCCTAATATAGCTAACATAACATTACTTAGCATAAAGTTACAATGTTATACACTTAGCCATTAGCAGAGATGATAAATACTCAATATGTTTTGCTGAAGTTGATTGCTGTTGTGTTGAATTTCGCAAAATGTAACTTTAGATAACAAAATGCATGTGTAAAAGCTAGTACACCGCATCCAGGAACTTTTTTTTAGAACTAAGTTAGCTTTAGCAACAATGCTTTCATCATGGAAACTTTTATATGCAAAACACTGTATATGTTATGAATCTTACACGAAATTCATCTTCATTACAGTATAACTGATGTTATTGGAAAAACATGATGCTACCCGTTTTCTTTGCCTCATAAATATAACTAGCGCGTTACCAAATCAAACACAAATATATTTTAAACTTTACCATTCTAGCTTGATAGTGAGTAGCCAACTAAAAGACATCTTATTTGTTTATATTCATACTGATAAAGTTAGATGTTTTATTCCATGTGATTCTGACATGATGTCACTACATGCACACTGCTCGTCTGAGGTAAATAATGCGTCTTCCATCTGATTGGTCGGTGAGGCGCGGCCATGTATTTTGGGGGTGTGGCTTTGGAAAGAGCCCAGGGAAGGAGAAGGTGGAGTGAATGTAAATAATGAGCTGTCTTTAAAACAGTCGTGAGAGGTCTACAGACACTATTTTTTTTATACTTTCTTTTTCAGAGTATTTACATTTTAATTATGTATTGATATATAAAGAAAGTTTAAACAATTTTGGGAAAAAAGCTTTTTAACCAATTCCTACCTATCCTACCTTTAAAGGGGGGTGAAATGCTGTTTCATGCATACTGAGCTTTTTACACTGTTAAAGACTTGGATTCCCATCCTAAACATAGACAAAGTTTCAAAAACTAATGTTGGACGTTTGATGGAGTATTTCTGTGTTAAAAATACTCCTTCCGGTTTCTCATAAGTTTCGGTGAGTTTTTTTCGAGTATGGGTCTACTTGACGTTAAATAGATCGGATTGTCCTTGTATGGGCCGTACGGGCTCTTCTCCCGGTAGGGTGCGCGCGCGCGTAACTAGAGGGAGAGAGAGGAAATGCACGGCGTAAACAGTCTCTCAGGTGCAGATCCAGTCGTCCGTGAACACTTATGACGCGCCGCGCTCCACTTTATTCCTATGGGTGACGTCGAGCGACTTCAACGCTTCAGCACAGCATTCCGGGAAGGCATTTGAACCGATTTGAACGCAGAAATGACGGGAAGCCTCAAGGCATCGCTTCAGTCGCGTCGCAAAGTGGATTTCCACGGTCACTGCTGTCACAGGACTTCACCAAATCATACCAAAGAAGTGTGTTTTTGACAGAGCGGTCCCAGCGATAAAGGTTCGGTCCTTGGAAGCAGCCGGTGAGTAGATCAACTTCAAATGTCTCTGCTATTGGCTACCGTCGCATGAGTAAACATCAGTAAACAATACGATCACGTGCTTCGTCATTCAAATGCGCTAACGGTTACTCCATTGTTGTTCTGTATAACGTTACACTATTCTGACTCTGACGTGCAAAACCGTTTTGCTTGCTACCTCTAAGGTCTAACGTTAGTTGCATACAATAGTCCATAAACCAAATCATGTCCTCATAAACTGCGCGTAAAGACACACAAAGGCCCCTAAATACAGTACATACCACAGAGACGGACATCCTGATGTTGCTGTTTCTCCTGTTCAATTTATTTCAGCCTCAGATTTGATTGTGGATCATTATCTGTATTAGCTGAGATAGCATGGGTTTCTCCACGCTTGAGGACGTCACCGCTTTGTGCACATTCGTCATTCTTTAGCTCCGCCCACACGATACGCCTCCAGGCGCTCGGTTTTTTCCGGAAAGGCTCGGGACAGCCCATATTTCTTTTATAAATATGATAAAACTAAAGACTTTTCGGAGATATGAAGGATGCAATACTACTCTATAGGTACTCAAGATTGACATGAGATTGACTGAAACTGAGTGTTTCATCCCCCCTTTAAGGATTAGTTCATTTTTAAATGAAAATGCCCTAACCCCCATTTCATCCAAGATGTTTGTGTCTTTGTTTCTTCAATCGAAAATACATTTTTGAGGAAACCATTCTAGGATTTTTCTTCACATAATGGACTTAAATGGGTTAAAGGTCCAAATCAATGCAGTTTCAAAGGGCATTGAAGGGCTTCAGAAGCTCTGCATGATCCCAGGCGAGAAATAGGGTCTTTATCTACAAAATCCTCTGTCTTTTTAACCTAAATTGTTAATTTTTCGCTGCTCTGCGACGTGCCACGGATTGCGCAATTACGTCAGAAATGTCACGCTAGACGTAGGCGGATGTACTGCACCAAGAAACCGTGCACAGACTAATACAAACTCCCCTTTACACAAAAAACTCCAACTCCAACTTCAAAATCGTCCGACGTCATTGTTACACCTTTTTTTGCTATAAAGAATATTTGTATTAGTCTTTGCATGAGCGCTTTGTAAACACGGGGGCGGCACATCCGCCTACGTTTAGCCTGACCTTTACGACGTGATTGCGCAATCCGTGGTGCGTCGCAGAGCAGCGCAAGATGAGCAATTTAAGTAAAAAATTATATACATTTTTGTTTTGTTTTAGAAAATGACAGATGGTTTTGCTAGATAAGAACCTATTCCTTAGCTGGGATCGTGCAGAGCCCTCTGAAACCCTTTAAAACTGCATTGGACCTTCAACATTTTAGTTGCATTTGAAGTCCATTATATGGAGAAAAATCCTGAAATGTTTTCTGCAAAAACTGAATTTCTTTTCCAGTGAAGAAAGAAATTTATGAACATCTTAGATGGCATAGGGGTGAGTAAATTATCACTTTGAAGTGAACTAATCCTTTAATTTAGAGCTAAAACTTAAATATGTTCACACAATTTGGTATTGCATTGCGTCATGACAAATGATACAACTCAAATTTGGAATGCCCACTTTAGTTTGACCCTTGTGACCCTTTAGCCTCAGCATGTACAGTATGAATCAAAACAATCCATTCGATATGGCCTCCATGTTGAATGTGGTCCTTATATTAATATTTAATGAAGTGAAGGGTAAGTGAATGTTTCTGAGGGAAGCTTGGCTCTCTCCAGGGTTAAGTGAGCTGTTAATAATTGATGATGTGCTGATTTTTATGGTTCTTTGAGCGTGTTAATAGAATAATGTACTTACTGACTGCACCAATAGAATAATGCAGTTAACGTGTGTGTTTGGAGAATAATGTAATTAGCATGTGTTCAAGGGGTTGTTGCGGAGGGAGAGAGCAGGCAGATACACACATCTACAAGATCTGTGAGGGAACACAGTGCGTGTCGGTCATTGCTTTCTAACCTTATAAACACCCGACTGATTCAAATCTTGTTTCATCTTTTTCATTTCCGCTGACTCTCTCTCTTCTTCACTTTCCCCCCTCTCTCGCTCTTTCTCATTGATTTTCTGTTTGTTTTTCAATCACATTATTTCCCGCGCACAGCGGTGTAGCCAGCGGCTAAATGGCCCCTCTCCTACTAATTGGACGTTTAATTAGATCACAGATTTGGCCCAATTAGTCGCTGTAGGGAGGATAGGGGATAGCCTGGGGGCTTTGTGTGTCTTTGGGTGCGTGTTTATGTGACTAGATGGAGAAGAGAGAAAGCGAGGGACGGAGATACAGAGAAGGGGGAGTAAGAGAGAGAATGGGAGGGTGGAAGAGAGATATCTCTCTCTAGGCTGCCTCATTAGAGATGTCAGAAAGGGTCTGCCATGATACTTCCCCCCTCACTATGAGTCCGGCCCCCAAGAGACCTATCACAGCAACCTGGCCCAAGTGTGCTCCGGGGACTCAGACCGTGCCATCTCTCAGTCTCAGCAGCAGCTGCAGTTCAAATAACTGCCATGTTACCTGAGAGAGCCACCACCAGCCCCAGTTTATCAGTGAATGATGCCATACCCTCATTGAAACATAAAGAACAAGGGTGTTTCCTTCGAAATGGCACAGAATCTTGTACAAAAGGTTCACATACACTAAAGGTTCAAATACACAATATGATATCAAATAGGCAACATTCCTTTTGTCTCTCATAGTGGTCTCTGAGCTGATGGTCCTAAAGCAAAGATGGTCATGATTGGCTGATGCTGTCAACAATGTAATGACTGCCTATCTTGTTCACAACTGGCCTGCAAATCGACGCATGGCCTGAATGGGTCAAACTTAAAAATGCATACTCGTTGGACTCATTCAGGCCATCTTCATTGAGGTAACCAGCTTTGACTAGCCTGACAAGCCAGACCCACATCAAGATGTTTGGTCTGGAAACTCACCATTGACAGGGCTCAATCCGAGGGGCGGGATAAACGGTTGTCTTTCGAACTCCCTCTGCACAGTGTGCACGCAATTTGATATCGCCACAACCAACCAGAGCAACGAAAGTGAAGCAGAGCTCGTTGACAGATTCAACATTCGCCGTATCTATTACTAGAAGCACTCGGCCGTCATTATGTTAAGCCCCGCCCACCGACTCTATACACGATGTGATTGGCCCGACCAGAGTTTGGCGTTTACAGCTCAGAAGTGAATTGAGAGTTGCTAGACGACACTCGTGGCAAATTAGATTTGCTGCAGCTAGGGTGCGTCTAGATTTCTAGGGTAAGCTTTGACATGATGACATTACTATTTTCAGTTGAATTTGTATTGAAATGAGCTTGAAATGTCTTTTTGAAATTGAATGTTTTTTTGTGTGCTTTCAGTTATATATAGGCTATATTATTCATTTATTTATTTTACTGCATACATTTTAAACACATTTAATTGATTGATTGATTGTGTGATTAAAAATAAAAATAGTTCAAAATTCAGATTTCAAAAGTCAGTGTTGACTAGTTTCTTACAAGACACCAGTCCAGGTGTCCATGTTGACCCCTATCCACTGCTGAAAGCGCCAGTGGAGGCGTGATTATCAAAACTGGACCACGGAGCAATGGATAAAGGTGGCCTGCTCTGATGAATCATGTTTATTTTTTCATCACGTGGTTCACATGGAAGCAGTGTGATGCTTTGGACAATGTTCTGCTGGGAAACCTTGGGTCCTGCCATCCATGTGGGTGTTTCTTTGACACACACCACCTACCTAAGCATTGTTGCAGACCATGTCCATCCTTTCATGGAAACGGTATTCCCTGGTGGCTGTGGCCTCTTCGGTAGGATAATGTGCCCTGCCACAAAGCAAAAACGGTTCAGGAATGGTTTGAGGAGCATAACAAATAGTTTGAGGTGTTGACTTGTCCTCCAAATTCCCCAGATCTCAATCCAGTCGAGCATCTGTGGGATGTGCTGAACAAACAAGTCCCATCTATGGAGGCCCCACCTCACAACTTACAGAACTTAAATGATCTGCTGCTAACATCTTATTGCCAGATATCACAGCACAACTTCTGGTGTCCAGTGGCATCAATGCCTTGATGGGTCAGGGTAGTTTTGGCAGCAAAAGGGGAACAACACAATATTAGGAAGGTGGTCATAATGTTATGCCTGATTGGTGTATGTTTTAAATAGCAATATTGAATAAAAAGTGTATTTATATATGTATGCACATAATTCTCTACTGCACGGATGGCATCTAATGTGCAGTGTGTTTTTCAGCATCTTAAGATGTCACATGTTGACAGTGTGTATTGTTTAACTGTTTAATACAACTTATGTTTTTCACTTGTTGTGACTGACACTTTTGGAACTATATAATTGCATTACTTTGCCCATTGGAAGGCACACCTCGTTCACCAGAGGGGCTCATTTGTCGCTCTGCATTATGGGAGACCAGCTAATGAGGCACAAGGTGATCATGTCAGTCAAGACACACTATGGATGGCATCCGCAGGGATGCTTGCATGCATCCACAGCATGGAGCCTTTTCTCCTTGGAGACAGTATGGAGGATTTGCCCTCTGGGCATTAGATGAAAGAACTGGTGTCTCTCAGCAAGATACTTGAAGAGATTTGAATAAAAGCACTGTTTTTGGAAAGGGAAGGGTTGATGTGAATCATACAGATCTGCTATTGCAATGCCAGGCACTGCTTTACTGACAAATGTGCACAAAGCTCAACTTCTGACCCGGTGGTTTGTTCTAAATTATTCTTTATTCTTTTCCCTGCTCTGTCTCTCTTTCTCCCTAAATCCTGACTCAGCTGGTTGTTCAATAAGATGCTGGTGGGGAGTCATTTGGCTGGGCTAGACAAGCTGGATGCTTGCCCACACACACAGACACACACACACACACACACACACACACACGCACACACGCACATACACTCGTACACACTTAAGATGAAGTGCTCTCCTTCTTGTGTACATTGTATGAATCCTTAATGTGTTCCAGAGTTTCAATGGAAAGATGCGAAAGACTAAATCGGAGTTATTTGGTGACTCTATATCACGTTTGTTTTTTTGTTCACTTTTATCTAAAACTATTTTAAATGAATAATTATACAGCTTTTCACTTGAGCATTTTTGTAAAACAGTTAATATGACAGATGCTGTATATTTTTGGAATTGTTACAGCTGTAAATGTTATTATTAAGTGAATTACTAGTTCGTTAAAATGATTCACACTTAAATTCTAAACGGTGATAATCTACAATAGCAAAGATTGTTAATTAAATTAGTCAAAAATGAGTACGCACCATTCAGATGATCATCAATATAATGCCACTACAATTTATATTAGATTTTCTCTCTCCATTAAAAAAATGTATTAAAAAAATATTATCATGTTGAGAACTACCAAGAAGTCTGAAATTAGACTTTTATTTAGCCCTTTTATTTAGCATTCGATTTGAGGGAAAGTCGTTTGATTTGTATGCCAGGCACTGCTGTTATTAAGTCCCTGTGTGTGTGTGTGTGTGTGTGTGTGTGTGTGTGTGTGTGTGTGTGTGTGTGTGTGTGTGTGTGTGTGTGTGTGTTTGCATGTATGTAAGAGTCGTAGTCTGGAGGAAAATGAGGAAAGCTTGTGGTCGATATGAGCGAAGCCTCCATAAAAACCTTCTCTCACGGAAAATCACTTCCCACGCGATCAAGCACACACACACACACTAACGTGCGGTCAGACGCAAACACTCTTGCGAGTACACGCACAGATAGAGCTCTTCCCTTACGCGCACACCTTTGTCAAAGGCATCCCCCTGCTGTCTTTTTTCCATATCGTGAACCCAAAAGCAGACTGTGTGCGCCCATGTTTTTTTGTGATGTCTGATTTCCTTCATTTAAGTACATGGAGGCATATAAAGCTGAATTATAGTGTATCGGAGAAGGCTTTTAAAGGCTTTAATCAGAACATACACACACAAACACACATGCTACTGAAGTAGTTGCAACTCTTAGTAGTTTTATGAGTCTGCATTAACTAACCCCAATTACCCTCTCATGAGGTGCGTGAGAACAGAGCGGCTAATTAGTTGTGTGTGTGTGTGTGTGTGTGTGTGTGTGAGAGAGAGAGAGAGAGAGAGAGAGAGAGAGAGAGAGAGAGAGAGAGAGAGAGAGAGAGAGAGAGAGAGAGAGAGAGAGAGAGAGAGAGAGAGAGAGAGAGAGAAGACAAGAATGAATGGCAAAAGTAAAGAGGGTTGTATGAATGGTTTATAGTGCTCATTGAATTCTTTTATTTCTGCGGTCATAAACACGCTTCACACACATTTAGTGTGGATTTGTGTACGTAATTGATTTTTTTTTAGTCTCCTGCAATATTGATGAGCATGAATAAGAGATGAGTTGGGCAGGGTGTGTCCCAGTGGGGGATTTGCGCCCTCCCTGCTACTTCCTGTCTGAGGATTACCCAGCATTACCCGGCTGAACCACTGCGAGTGGATGCAATGGTTAGCTCGGTCACTGTTCAAAGGTTGATTCAAAAAGAGTGAGTTTAGATTTTAGGCCTATAATCATGATGTTTGGCCCTCTAAGTAAACATATTGCATGACTGCTGATGTGTGTTTGTGCACCAGGCGATGCTGCTCCCCCAGAATCCATCTCAGGTGCACGCGGCCGCTGTGAATGGAGACAAGAACACCTTACAGAAACTGATCACAGGTATCATACACACACAGTTATTGCCACCTTTGGTAAATACGAACAAAAAGCCTGTGAAAATATGTGAGATATGTGAAAATCTGCATTGTTAATGCAGACTTTAATTAAAAAATTCTAGAATCTAACCTTTCATTGAAGTAAAGTAATTAATAAAGCAGAAATGTTCATTTTGAAATATTTGTTTTTCTCTCAAACACATTGGCTACGATTATTGGCACCCTCCTATAAAGTCTTCTCCTATAATGCCTGATGAGTTTGAACACCTGACGAGAGTTCAGAGATCATTCCTCCATATAGAATCTCTCCAGATCCTTCAGATTCCCAGCTCCATGTTGGGGCCTCTACTCTTCACCCCACTCATTTTCTATAGGGTTCAGGTCAAGGGACTGGGAGGATCACTGCAGAAACTTCATTTTGTGCTCAGTGACCCATTTTTGGTTTTTGATGTTTGTTTTGGATCCTTGTCCTGATTGAAGATCCAACCATGGCCAGTTATAAGATTTCCAGCAGATGCCGTCAGGTTTTGATTGTTTTATCTGTGGGTATTTGCTAGAATCCACAATACCATGTATCTGAACAAGATGTCCAGGACCTCCAGCAAAAAAAAAATAGGCCCACAACAAGGGGTATGGGCTACCTTGTATCCCTGTTTGCACTAAACTCATCTGGTGGGTGTGCTGCCAAAAACTTCATCTGACCATAGAACCAAGTGACAACTGAATATGCAGGAGTTTGTTTTTGGATAAGCAGAGGATTTTTTCTTGAAATCCTCCCAAACAACATGTGCGGATGTAGGTGCTTTTTGATTTTTTTTTTCTTTAGTCTTTCTGACCCCAAGACTAAATACATTTCTACAATCTGTGATCCTTTGAGTGCCTTTGGCCCGTCAAACTCTCCTCCTAACGTGCATTAGGACGCTATAGACACACATCCTCTTCCAGGCGGATTCATTAATTATTGCCCTGATGGTGGAAATAGGGATTTTTAATGCTTTAGCTATTTTCTTACAGCCACTTATTTTGTGAAGCTCAAAAATATTTAGCTGCACATCAGAACTATATTTTTGGATTTTACTCATTGTGATGAATGGTTAGGTATTTGTCCTGTCATTATGTTTCATCATATTTATATTCCGGTGGATAAACAATTTATTTTCACAGCAATCATATATCATATTTTCTAAAGGGTGCCAATAATTTTGACCATGACTGTATATCCATGCTCATAATGCTCCATGCAATTCACTTTATTTTCTATGTAAGTCTGTATGATATATCTAAAAAATACACTAGCATTCAAAGGTTTGTGAGTGTGATCTGATTGTGAGATTTTTCACATGTTTTTGAAACAAGTCTCTTATGCTCACCAATGTTGCTTTGTGATTGAAAATGTTGTTGAAAAAAATGAAATATTGTTGCTTTTAAAGTGAAATATCATTACAATTTTAAATAATTGTTTTATTTTATATATTTCAGTGCCACATGATTATTCAGAAATCATTCTAATATGATGATTTTCTGCACAAGAAACATTTCTTATAATGTTGAAAACAGTTGTGGTGTTTAATATTTTTGTGGAAATTCTGATACAGCATTTTATTTTAAATAGACATTTTTAGTTTTAGTGTAAAGGTCTTTACTGTAGTCACTCTTTACTGTGAAATGAATTTTCATTTATTTACGCATGCTTCCAAGGAATGTACTGAATTCAATTAGTGATTTGTTTCTTGACCATTAAAATACATTCTTTACTATAAATATTTTTTCCGACATACATCTGGCATCTTGCATTGTCCTGACCTGTATGTTTTTTGACATATGATGTACTAACTACAACCATGGAGATCATTGACTCAGGTTCCAACAAGTACCATTTATCAATTTATGGATGATACAAAAAATCTTTCTCTGCTTACATTTTAACTCCCATGGCCTTATGGGATAGCAAAGTGTCCACTATAGCTCACACTTCACATTCATAAAAGATGGGTAGAAAATACCTCAATTAAAATCAATATGATATCCCAGGTGAAAAATATGTACTATTAAATGCAATACAATAGAATACAAATATACTATAATGCATTTTTAATACATTTATTAGTATTATCTTTTTCCCCTGGGATTGCTTAGTTTTATATCATAAATCTACTGTGAATATTCAATATATCACTCACTATTTAATATATCACTACCTATTACCTTATTATATTTTATATTAAAGGGTTAGTTCACCCAAACATGAAAATTAATTACTCAACATCATGTCATTCCAACCCCATAAGACTTTCGTTCATCTTCGGAACGCGAATTAAGATATTTGTGATGAAATCTAAGAGATTTCTGTCCCTCCATTGATAGTCTACACAACTACCACATTGACATTTTAAAAAGTTCTTAAAGAGATCGTAAAATAAACCCACATGGATTGAGAGGTTAAGGCCACATTTTCTAAAGAGACTTCTTCAATTTATATGATGAATAGCTTGAATTTCAGCCTTTATTCACATTTAAACATTGATCAGCGAACATAAGCGGAAGCTCAACCGAACTTGATTCAGTCAATCTTGACGTGTGTCAAAGTACTAGTTCTTAAGACTTCTGTTTGGTTTGGAACGACATGAGGTTGAGAAATTAATGATAGCATTTTCCTTTTGGGGTGAACTATTCCTTTAAATGTGGATTTCAACAGGTTAGGGTTGAGTTGTTTTTGTGTTTTGTGTTCACAGCAGAGTCTCGTCTGCGGGACAGCGAGGATCAGTTTGGCCGGACTCCTCTGATGTATTGTGTGCTGGCTGACCGCTTGGATTGTGCAGAGGTGCTGCTTAAGGCTGGCGCAGCCGTCAACAAGACTGACCACAGTCAGAGGACTGCTCTTCACCTTGCAGCACAGAAGGTGACACACACACAAAGCCGTATGTCTCTGAGCTTACCCGTTTATGATAGACACTTTTATGAAAGGATGGTGTTAGGGTTTACTGCCCTCTAGTGTTTGTGATGTTGACACATTTCTCCCTGAGATTTAAATATGAGAGTGCAATGGTATTTTGACTTAATACACGGGATGGTTTGAATGAGACAAGAGGAGAGGATTGGACAGCAGAGCAGAGTGGAGAGGAAAGGAGACGAGTGTGAGGAGAGGAAGACAGGGAGGGACGGGATTGATGGGTAACACTCTGACATCTAGATCAATAAGAGCTGTAGCTCAGGGATTAACACTCTAATTGGGCTGGGAATAGAGACTGAGAACCCTGACACACACACAAGGGCTCTCCCCAGAATGTTTTACACAGGAGCTAAGGAGGCCTGGGAGGATACTTGATGAGAGGGCAGGGCCGTTCGCACTCAGACACATTCAGACCCTTTAGATGGATAAACAGCCTTCTCTATCCCAAACACAGCCCAAGAATAAATGTCCCTGGGTGCGCTTAGCAACGTTTTTGATTCCATGTAGATATTTTGCTGGCTTTGGATGGTTTATCATTTTAGTAAAATGCAGATCAAATATCTGCTTGATAAAATATATGTGTAATTTAAAATGAATTATAAAGATATTTTTTTATGGTCTTCATCCGAGTGAAAGGGATTTTTATAAAATAAAAAAAATGTAGAGCAGGGACTTGGTTGTATTGATAATTTTTAAATTGGATGGAGGCAGATCTGAATGCGAGCTTGCGGTCGATTGTTATAAAGGGGGCAGGGTTTAAGCCGAATTAATGATTGGATAAGTCGGACATACGTCTGGACAGAGAAGTCAGTTGTTTCACCAGAAAATAGTTTAAAAAAATAAAATAAAAAATAAAAATAAAGATTGTTAACAAAAATATCATGGATGCATGTATTTAGAAAGTAGTTATGGTTCTTTTTTTTAGTAGTTAGGTGAAATATGTAATTTCTAGATAAACCAAATTAAATTGCTAAAATAATGATGCACCCACTTTATATTAGGGGGCCTTAAAGGGATAGTTCACCAAAAAAATGAAAATTCTGTTATCATTTACTCACCCTCAGGTTGTTGCAAACCTGTATTTGGAACAAGTTTCTTTGTTCTGCTTAACAAAAAAAAAAAAGGTAATTGGAAGAATGTTTGTAATGAAGCAGAGAGAACAACCATTCACTTCCATAGTATTTCCCCCCTACTATGGTAGTGAATGGTTGTTTTCTTCCTTTTGTTACAAACATTCTTCTAAATATTTTCTTTTGTGTTCAGCAGAACAAAGAAACTCAGGTTTGGAACAACTTGAGGGTTAGGAAAATAATGACAGAATTGTCATTTTTGGGTGAACTATCCCTTTAACTACAGTGTACTAACATTTTAATTAATTACTTGATGCGAAGCACTTTTTGATGTAAATACAGAGTAGTTAAGGCCACCTAATTTAAAGTTGGACCATAATGACTATTTTTAAGCAGTAAAAACTATTTTAACAGCTCTAACTGAATTAAAGTTAAATAGTATAGTGAAAAGTATTTGGAATCTTTAATATAACTTTTGGAGTACATCTAGTGTGATTCCTGCTGTTCATTAGGTTGTTGTGATCCTCCATTCATTACAAACAGACAAAATATTTCTGCAATTAAAGTTAAAAGTTGTTGATTATGTATTTGTGCATGTGCAAATGCTTTGCAGGGCAATGTGCGTTTCATGAAACTCTTATTGTCACGCCATGCCGATTGGCGTTTGAAGGATTTGGAGGAAATGACTCCATTGCACCTGGCAACTCGTCACTCGAGCTCCAAACCTCTGTCTCTGCTCCTCAAGCACATGGCACCTGGTGAGGTGGACACACAGGACAGGAATAAGGTACCGAACGATACACACAGATACAGACATTGCACATGCTCACTTACACACTCGGTGGCTCGTATACAGATGGCTTGGGTGGGGATCAGGGGTGAACATGAGGTTAGGTGGTGTGTGTATGTGTGCGTGTGTGTTTGTGGTCGTATATATGCCGTAAAGCAGCAGGGGGTCTGTGCACCCTCTGATGTTTCTCTAGAGGATATGAGCTCTGTTTAAATTGTCTAATAAAAGATATTTTCTCAGAGCTGCTGAGAGAGCTTGCCAGGCGCCTACAAGGCTCAGAATCGCATCGCAATGTTAACCTTATGTGTGTGTGTGGAGTGACAGTCACACTCGCTGCATGCAAAAGAAGTCTTCCATGAATCACAGAGAGAATCACCAACCCAAATTCACAACAAATACGGGATGTATGGGATCTTAAAGGCACACTGTGTAAATGTTAGCGGCATCTAGTGGTGAGGTTGAGAATTGCAAACGCTCACCCCTCCCTTTTCGAAGCATAGAGAAGCTACGGTGGCTTACACAGGCCAAAGATTTTGTCTTCTAAAACAGCAGAGAGTAATTAGCGCTCTGTAGAGATGTTTATCTGTTTAGGGCTACTGTAGAAACATGGTGGCGCAAAAGGGTGACTTCACTCAAATTTGTGGTAATCTCTTGAGCTCATCAAGGCTGCATTTATTTGATTAAAAACAGTACAATTGTGAAATATTGCACTTCAAAATAACTGTTGGTTACTGGTTGGTACTGATTTTGTACTTTACTGAAATATTTGTAATATTACTCTATGAGCTATAATACTGATAATAAAAAAATCTATAGTATAGTATTAAAATGAGCAAACACAGACTAGATAAAAAGAAGCTGGTCACCATGGAGCAAAAGGAAAGGTTGGAGAGATGCGTATGTGGGCCCCGTGTTTTCCTGGGAAACACTATCAACTGCTCCAGATTACCAGACCACATGCAGCTTTATTCACTTTGGCTCCAATTACTGTAAACATTCACCCCAGTTTACTTTCCGATGATCTACGCACATACAGCGACTCTTTAGATACGGCGTCATTTAAAATCTCATTCCACAGACAAACTGCTCAAAGCTACCAGGGTTATTAAGGCTCCTGTTTTAAATCATTATTCTCTGTGTGTGTGTGTATGGTTGTGATTACGCTAGCATGAGTGTGTGCGCGAGTGCGCACTGTGGTTGTATCAGTGCTCCCATTGAGTCACATAAGGGAGTTTTGTTTGCAGGCCTTTATCCGTCTGTTGGTTTTGTAATAATTTGATAAGCAGAATCATGATTTCTCGTGATGAGGCTTGTTCGGTGGCCAGATGCAAAAATAGCTCATCTAGTGCGTCTTCGGTCTTCACTTTCTACGTTTGTAAATTGCTGAGGAAACTTGAGTGATGGATGAAGAGAGAAGGGCATGTGTTTAAAATCAAACCTTTTTAATTTTGAAATCAAACTGTCTTTATGGTGAAGATGGCTGACCAGTTTTCTCCTGCTGGTTCAGTATGTGAAGAAGCTGGAGACCAGCATCCATTTAAATGTAACCATTTACCAGACAGTTCATCCAAAGTGACTAACACATGAAGAACAGTTCAAGCTATTTATCAGACAAGCCAAAAATATTAGTAATACTGAAAAGGATGGGTTTGACCTCTGACTACCTACCAGGAGTCTCAAGCAGTGCCAAACTGGCCTGACACTCACACAAAAAAGGCATTTGGAATCTACAACTGATATACTGTGTATATACAAACAGTGGTTTAATGTGTGAAGCTGAGATGCTGCTGTATCATAACGCAAACCTTGAATTAAGTTTTTATAAGGCATTTTACAATTCACATTTGCAAAATATAAAATTGGAATTATGAGAAAGTAACTTCTTTGTGTGTCCCATTACATTTAAATGAGCTGCTGCTGCAAGCCACCTTTCCAGAAGAGGGTAGAGCCTTGACAGTTTGTTTCAGCAACAACAAAACTGGACAATCTCACTCAGGCAGGGGCGTAGCCATCTTTTCAGAAGTGAGGGGGACAGAAATGATTTTTATTTTTTGGACCAATATAATTTATCGCATCTCTTGCTTTTAATTGGGCAAGATATCAAATACACTGCTGAACAATAACCACTAATTAATATCTATAATATTATTCTCCTATTTTTTGTGCCAATTTTATGATTGGTTTATATACTAGCCTACAAACACTTGTGCATTAAGACTCCATAGATTTTATGCAATGTAAAAAAAATATATATTCTTCACTAGAAGAATGATCCTTCACTAATCATTCTCATATGAGGATCTGATGATCAACACACATTTATGATTATTATCAGTTGTGCTGCTCATAGTGCTGCTTAAATTTTGTGGAAACCATCTAAACATTTGTGGTAAAATTAAAAAAGAGAGAAATTAATACTTTTGATGATCAGACATGCATTAAATTGATCACAAGTGATATTTTTAATATTACAAAAGATAATTTATTTAATGAATGCAAATAAATGCTGTCCATCGAACTTTCTATCCATTAAAGAATCCTGAAAAATAACATGTAGGCTATCATGGTTTCCACAACATTTTTAAGCAGCACAACTGTTTTCAACACAGATAATAATCATACATGTTTCTTGATTATAAAATCATCATATGAGAATGAATAGTGAAGGATCATGTGGCACTGAAGACTGGAGTAATGATGATAAATTCAGCTTTGATCAGGAATAAATTACTATATATTCACATAGGAAAAAAGCTGTTTTATTTCAAAATATTTTTTTTATTTCAAAATATTACTGTTTGAACTATTTTTGATTACATAAATGCAGCCTTGGTGAGCAGAAGATACTAAACATTAAAAGCTGCATAATTCATATGATAGCCTATACTTTATTGTCAATAGCCTACATTGAGATGCCTTGAAAAACACACAAAAAGCATATATATATGCTATATTGCCGCAATCGTCTGATTGTCGTCGTCACGTTTCATAACTCATTGTTTTCCTTCAGCTGCAGCTCCAGCGTGACTGGATATTACCTCTACGAATCCACGTTTGACATTCTGTGAGAGCCTCCTCATATTTAGATGCGAATAAAATGACAGGTCATGCATAGATTATTTTTTGTCTTTGAAATTAAATATTGATGTATTCACATTGGTTTCTATGTAAATACACTTGCCCGTGACCTCAAGAAGCGCGCTATCAACCCAGATTAAAGAAAGCTGTTTTTAGCGTCCCTGTTAACTTGCCCGCCCCCGCACAGGTAACGCCGGTTCGGATCCCGCTCGGAGCGGGTCGACTAGGATCGGTGAGACCCAGTAAAAGTGCGGGGGACGAAAATACATTTTATTAAAAGTGAGGGGGACATGTCCCCCGCGTCCCCCGCGTAATCTACGCCCATGCACTCAGGCAATTTTCAGAAATTGTCAGTAACAGTGTTAAGCCTTACATGTTCAAACCGGAATTGGACATCGATGATGGAGAGACTTTAACTTTGAAGAAGTTACAACTTTAGGCCCTGTCCTACGAGTCTGCACTTTCGTGAAGTAACGGCGCTTTGACTGTCGGAAAGAAGTCTGCTGTGGAGCTTGCACCCCTGCGTGCTCAGCAAAAGTGCGCATTGAGAGTGGATATCGACTGCAAACTGCACAATGGGATTGGGCCTGGGTGCGCTTGTGAAAACCCTTCTGAAACCTAAAATGACAATGCGACACCCTACATGGACTGAAAGGGGTGATGAATCGAGAAATTAACTTTTTTTATATATATATAAAAGGTCATGGTAATATAAGAATATCCTGTAAGTTTTTACGAGTTTTAAACTTCCTTGTTAGTCAAAGAAAATCTTTTATAGACTCCAGGCCCAGAAAATGATCGTGTGCTTCACCCTAACATCATCTATTGGCGAAACATGCTTCTACAGAATAATAAGCACGTGTAATTCAGTAGCCGCGCCCACCGACTCATCGGATCACGTTAGCCAGCAGCAATAAACATGCTGAAAAAGATAGCTAGATATTGTGGAAGAACAGTCGCTGCATAAGCTTCCTTTGGAATCTAATATTAGGAATGTGTGATACTACATTTATTTTTAATGAAGTTCCAGCTCACGTGTGGAAGAAATGTACGTGTTTGCTTAATTTCACTGCGGAAACGTTTGTAAACAAGTCTCAGTTAGATTTGCAGACACAATGTGCCTTTTATATTTGATCCGACAGGAATGGTGCAACAAACTTATGTGAGTAAAACGTCTTTTTTATATGTATATAAGAAAGTATATAAGTATATATATAAGAACATTCCTTTCTTGATCTGGGTGCGCGAACTGCGTTGAACTGACTCTCGTTTGTGAAGCAGTTCAGCGTAAAATGATTTGCTCAAATATATAGCACTTTGGTGTCCTCAGTGGCTGAGATGCCAGGAGTCTATGGGGACACTTATGTTTGTTTGTACATTCAATAACAGAACATTTGTAATGTTTTTTTGGCGCACATATTGTATATCTCCAGCTGCTACTGCAAGGAAAGAGAAATGGCGGACTGCCGCGGCTCATTCAGGGCTGTAGCTGCTAATAAGGCTGATCATCACCAGTTATGGGCGGGGCTTCAGTAGGGGGAAATCTGGAACCTTCCCCTAAAATCACCATTAAGAAATGTGATGAAAAAATCCACATATTCGGGCCAGGTAGTATTGCAGTTAAAGAAGGTCTTGGCCCTCAAAGCCCAGAGGGAGCTGGCCGACTGATGTGATATGATAAAGAACGAATGCCCTCACTCATTTTGTGTTTTTTATTTTTTATATTTGTGTTTTTGGAAAAGCACCATAATGTTATTTTCTTGATTACAGTTCATTGACAGCTTGGTAGCTGTTATCACATTAAGCCCCAATTTGCTTGAAGGCCATGAATCAGCTTTGTAGCTACAGTGTAACACGAGTGAACAGTAAAACTGGTAATGTAATCTTCGAAATTGAATGTTGTTTGTTCTACAGCAGACAGCACTGCACTGGAGCGCCTTCTACAATCACCCTGAGCATGTTAAGCTGCTGATCAAGCACGACTCAAACATCGGGATTCCAGACAGCGAGGGAAAGATCCCCCTACACTGGGCAGCACATAACAAACACCCCAATGCCACACGTACAGTGCGCTGTATCCTGGTGAGTCCACGGCCATAACCTCACTTGTACTCTTCAGACTTAAATTATACATTTAAAGTATCGTCAGTATGTCCCTAAATTTTGTATATTGTAGGAAGCTGCTCCCACCGAGTCTCTGTTGAACTGGCAGGACTATGAGGGACGCACCCCTTTGCACTTTGCAGTGGCTGATGGGAATGAGGCGGTTGTTGATGTCCTGACTTCATATGAGGGTTGCAGCGTGACAGCCTATGACAATCTGTTCAGGACACCACTGCACTGGGCGGCACTGCTGGGTACACACATTTACACTCATGCATATGCACAATTTGACTGCTTAAAGTAAAAAAAAGTGCCCTAAGTGTAGATGTTAACATGGGTTTGTATGTGTTTGTGTAGGCCACGCAAAGATTGTCCACCTCCTGTTGGAGAGGAACAAGTCTGGGATGATCCCATCAGACAGTCAGGGAGCAACACCTCTTCACTATGGAGCTCAGAGCAACTATGCTGTAAGACATTTTTGAGTGTGTAAAATAATATCTAGTTTCATTGAACAATGAGTGTTTTGTTTTTCATTTGTTTCTTTTAATTTGACTTCATCAGATCTGTTGGAAAAGGTTGAAACTGAACATCAATTTAAATAAATAAATAAATAAATAAATAAATAAATAAATAAATAAATATATAAAACTACTAATAATCCCAATTTAAAAACACAATGTTTTTTAACTATGTATTCGTATGTGAATATATTAATAAAATGAATAAACAAATAAGTAAACAAAAAAATAAATGACTAATAATAATAATCCCTTAAATAAATCATCTAGCAAGTACATTTATTTTTGTTTGTGTATATACAGCTCTGAAAAAATTTAAAGACATCTTGGTCTCTTGGTCTCTTAATAAGAAATAATAAAAAAAACCTCTTAGTCTTTTAATTTTTTCCAGAGCTGTATAAATATGTAAATAAATAAATAAATGAACAAACAAATACATTACAAATAAATATATTAATTAATTAATGTTTGTTTCTTTATTATTTATTTATACACATAAAAATGTTATTTTATTAATTCATCATGAATTTTGTATATGTACATATATATATATATATATATATATATATATATATATATATATATATATATATATATATATACATCCAAATTTAAAAATGTTCATTAATTCATACACATAAATATAAATAAAAATTTCAAGATTATTTATTTATGGGGTATTATTAGTAGTAGTAGAATTTTTTTTTGTTAATGTATTTATTTAGATATTTATATATACACAAATATAAATATACTTGCTAGATTATTTATTTATTTATGGGATTATTATTAGTCATTTATTTGTTTGTTTAATTATTTATTCATTTTATTCATATATTTACATACAAATACATAGTTAAAAAAATGTTTTTTAAATTTGGTATTATTAGCAGTTTTATTTATTTATACACATACAAATATAATTTGGGATTATTAGTAATACATGTTTTTGTTTGATGAACATTGGTGTCTTTTATGAGATTACTGTTATTGCTGCCATTTATATTAGCAAATTATAAGCTATTTGAGGCAAACATCACTAACACATAGCCACTTATCCTATTGCTTTATTTAATTGATAATGTGTGATTTGATGTATTTATTGTGTTTTCTGTCTGTTAAGGACACAGTTGCAGTGTTCCTAAAACACCACTCTGTGCGCGATGAGCCCGACCTGGAGGGACGAACAGCCTTCATGTGGGCTGCTGGGAAGGGCAGTGATGATGTCATCAAAATTATGCTGGATCTGAAAAAGGACCTCGACATCAACATGACTGACAAATATGGAGGGACAGGTGTGTGAGAGAGTTATACCCCCCCCACACACACACACGTACACACAGAGAGATATTCATTTTGAACACAATTACCCATTCCTGGCCTAAACGTGTTAGTTTCAGCTCAGATCAGTGATAATTGCATTTTCTTTTCAATCAAGCAATTAACCAGCCATATCCTATGTATGTACCCTCATACAGCCATAACAAGAGTTGACGGTTTGTCCCCATGTCTTAATGTGCTCCTTTGTGTGTGTGTGTGTGTGTAGCACTTCATGCGGCTGCTCTCTCAGGGCATGTGTCCACTGTGCGCTTGTTGCTAGAGCTGGGAGCCATGGTGGATCCGCTGGACGTAATGAAACACACACCTCTGTTTCGCGCTTGTGAGATGGGCCATCGAGATGTCATCCTAACACTAATCAAAGGTCTGTAACTGCATACATCAGGGTATATGCAGGAATCCTGAAGTTAATTTCAATACCTTTTTAAGACTTTTTAAAGACCTTCTCAAAATATTTTAAGACCTCATGATCGCACTTGTTCTAATCTGCAACAAACCTTTAATAAACAGGTGTAGTAGAATGTAGAATTAAAATCTCTATCGTAGGCCAATTTTGTATCGTTTATATTGCATATCTGTTTAGCAACGTATGGAGGGCGAGATTACCTAACTGTGCATTTTGCAAAATACGTGACGTCACCCTTAGACCGCGTGTGCCAGGGATGGAAATTAACTTTTTTCAAAATCTACCACTCAATGTTTTTACCAGCCACTTTCTTGTTTTTAACAGACAATGTGTAACTGCATGTTAAAATGAATTATACAAGCTCTACAATACTTAAGCAGTTTATTTAATCTCAAGTCTCAATGAAACTCTAGGCCCTCTTTTTTTTACCTGGATGTGGCATTTGGATGATTCGTGGTCTTTTATGGCTTCCAGTTTTATGGTTTTTAGTCCCAACAATGAAACTATTAGTTTTGGCATCTTCTGAAGCGTGTTGCCAACATACCAAGCAGAACCTTGTCAGTAGAGAATGGGATGCACCGAAATCAAAATTTTTGGCCGAAACCAAAAAAGAACAGACCAAGGGCGAAAACCAAAACGGCAAAAGAAATGATGCCAATTATTAGTACTATTGCATTTATGGCTAATGCTATGACTGTGTAACTTTACTAAAAATCAAGGCATGCGATTGCATAAATTAATATTAAAGTTTCAAATAATAAATCAATTACAAATTATGCAAATATTTATTTATATTACATGCCCCTTTATCCTCCCTATAGACAGTGCTGACCAGGAAAATAATACAAATATGCAAAAAAACAAACAAACAATAAAAATCATTTTATTTTAGACAGAGTTTAAATTAAATCAGGATTAGGGCTTAATTAAGAGTAGTAGTAGTAGTAAGAGTATTAATATGTAGTAAAATATGTCCTTCTAAAGGTGACTATGTAGTATTTTTGCAGTAAAATATTAACCACAAAAAAACCACAAGGCCAGTGTTATATATTTTGTTCTGTTGAGTTCTTACAATATCCCAAATGTTTTCAACTATTTGTAAATTGCTATTTTAACCAAGGAGCCGGGACGTCTAAGGGAGTCGACTGTCAATTGCGTCATATATGCGTTACCCTCGGGTTCCTCGGATTTGGCAGAAACGCTTTACTCTTAGCAGTGTGAACAAGTTTCACGGCAGTAATGTCATAACATCATTTTAAAAACATAGATTTGCAGATTTATTTATTTATAGACCTGAGGGAGGGGTTCTGGCAGACCAATCACGGCGCTTGTGGTCTGCGTAGAATTGACGCGTAGTTACATTTTTGGAGAGGTGCGCGTCAGGTACGGTGAAGGGTACGGAATATGTAACGCGTCTATGCGTATGGTACAGCGTTCCTTCTGCGTGCAATTGACGCAGATGTATAAATTGGCCTTAAGGCTTGATTGTCTTTCATTGTCCATTGCGCTCATTAATGGTTGTTCTCAAACTGGCAACCAGTGTGAGCGTCGAATCCGAGGAGGAGAGGTGGGGAGAAACAACCCTCTCCAATATTTAGAATTTGGACTGCAGTACCCCTTTCAATCACTAACTGCCAATATTACATACTGCACCTTTAATTTAAAACCAACTGTGCTAATATGAATTAACACGACCAAGGTTGCCTATAAAACTGCATGAAATTGCATGGAACTGAGATGCAAATCCAAGGGCAATCAAAAAGTCTGCAATCAAAAAACTTTACTGAACAAGATAAAACTCTTTTAAAGCAAATAGCAAAGAAAAACGGCACACATCAGCTGTGGAATCTACGGAGTCCCTAAAGGGTCCTGGTGAAGAAAAAAAAAATGAGATGGGAGAAAAATTTGATTGCTCATTGTAAATCTGCATCTTGAATATGTTTAGGAGGGGCACGCGTTGATCTGGTAGACATAGATGGTCACTCTGCACTGCACTGGGCGGCACTGGGCGGTAACGCAGAGGTATGTGAGGTGCTGATGGAGAACGGGATCAGTCCTAACCT
Source organism: Pseudorasbora parva (assembly GCF_024679245.1). Lineage (NCBI taxonomy): Eukaryota > Metazoa > Chordata > Actinopteri > Cypriniformes > Gobionidae > Pseudorasbora > Pseudorasbora parva. Next base: position 22,104,870 of record NC_090178.1, on the reverse strand, counting down.
GCAGGACCACGCTGGACGAACTCCCCTGCAGTGTGCGGCATATGCCGGCTACATCAACTGCATGGCCTTGCTCATTCAGCATGATGCTGACCCCAATATCCAGGACAAGGAGGTATTATTGTAAAGCAAGCCCAAAGCCAAAACTGAACATGTACTGGCCATGACCCATGAGCGGCCTGCTCAAGAATGACTGAAAAATAGTCTTACTTTTGTGTGTGCTTATGTGTTAAGGGGAGAACTGCGCTCCACTGGTCCTGTAATAACGGTTATCTGGATGCTGTGAAGTTGCTTCTGGGGTGTGGGACCTTCCCCAACCATATGGAGCACACTGAGGAAAGGTAACAAACATTCACACATGCACACCATTCTTGTGGTGTGACCTAGTGGTTACAGAGCTGAAAGACTGCAGGTTCAAATCTTGTTAAAAAACTGACATTAAAATGTTAAGAATTACAAAAATATACATTTATTGTTATATATTATTAAAGGGTTAGTTCACCCAAAAATAAAAAAATCTGTCATTAATTACTTTAATGTCTAATTACCTAATGTCGTTTGACACACGTAAGACCTCCGTTGGTCTTCGGAACACAAATGAAGATATTTTTGTTGAAATCCGATGGCTCAGAAAGGCCTTCATTGACACCAATGTCATTTCCTCTCTCAAGACCCATAAAAGACACTAAAGACGTCGCTACAAAGCCCATCTCACTACAGTGATTCTACAATCATTTTATGAAGCGACGAGAATAGTTTTTGTGCGCAAAAAAACTAAATAACGACTTATATAGTGATGGGCTGATTTCAAAACAAAGTGTCAACCCGTTATGAATCAGTGAATCGATCAATGATTCGGATCGCCAATGTCACGTGATTTCAGCAGTTTGGCAGTTTGACATGTTCTTGTTTGACATGTTCATGACTCACTCTTGAATGTTATTTCAACTTAGATTAATCTTGTATAACTAAGTTTAACATTTCTTAACTTATTTTGAGTTAATACAATGTAAAAACAAATGTTGTTATAACTTATTTTAGAAAATATATTTTTTTACAGTGTACTTACCCCAAATGTGATATATAAATTTTATCTATAATATAATTTTTGGGGGTCCTTGGTATCAAAAATTGTAACCCCCCCTGTGTTAAATAACTAGGTACACTCCTCTAGACTATGCCCTGCTGGGGGAGCATCAGGAACTGACCCAGTTTCTGTTGGAGCATGGAGCTCTGTCCATCGCAGCCATCCAGGACATCGCCGCCTCATCCATCCAGGCTCTTTACAAGGGCTACAAGGTCCGACGGGCCTTCAAAGAACGCAAGAAGCTCCTCATGAGACATGAACAACTACGCAAGGACGCTGCAAAGTAAGACCTGCCTTGAAAAGAAAGAGATAAGATAAATGGTGGGGTGCAAATATTCTCTTACCCACAAGCCAGTGCTGATTGATGTGGCTAGGCTGATCTGTGAAGCTGACACGGAATGTTTGCATGAATATAATACGTGTTGTTTAATTATGTGTGTTTGCTGAGAACCAGCTCATCTATCTACCTGCCTGCTGAGGAATATGAGCATCAATTTCTTGCTGTCAATAATGGAAATAGATGAGATGAGAGAGAGAGAGAGAGAGAGAGAGAGAGAGAGAGAGAGAGAGAGAGAGATTCACTCATCCTCCCTGCTTTTCTGTTAATTGGGCAACACTCAGCTGCTCAACAGCTTGACATTTAGAGTCTGTCAGCTCTGAGGAAGAATGAATACACACATACACAGCTTGGAATATGTTCTCTCTTTTCTAGACTCTGCATACCCACATTAACATACATTCTTTGCATTGCCTCTAAACGTATTTGCGTAGTCCATCTCTAACCTTCTGTCTTTTATCTGTGTTATTCTGCCTGCAGTCTATCCATCTACTCATTCTTTTTTGTTTTCTGCTAGGGAAAGGTGTTAAAAACCATGAAGCGATGTGTAATGGTGCCTTGCTAAACTCAGATATTGACCTGAAAGAGATATTACTGTACCAAGCAATAATTAGAACAAAAAGCAGATGAAATATTCTTAATTTTTCGGACTCTAAAAACCATAGGTTAACTTTTATGAAAATAGGTACGCAAAGGTTTGTGGTCGGTAAGGTTTTTTTCATGTTTTATTTTTTTTATTTTTAAACAAGTCTCTTATGCTCACCAAGGCTGTATGTATTTGATAAAAAAATTCCCTGTGATGCCAAGCTGAAGTTTCAGCATCATTACTCAAGTCACATGACCTTTCAGAAATCGTTCTAATATGCTGTTTTCCTCTGCAAGAAATAGTTATTAATATTATCATGTTGAAACATTTCTGTGGATTAATATTTTTCTAAAAAAAAAAAGTGATAAATGTTTTCAGGATATTGGATGAATTGTAAGTTCAAGAGAACATTATTATTTGAAATAGGATATTTTTAACAATGTAAATGTCTTACTGTCACTTTTGACGCACTTTAATGCATCCTTGCTGAATAAAGTATTTCTTTTAAAAAATAAATCTTTTTGATCCCAAACTTTAAATCTGTAGTTTAAGTGTATTAGAATATTCTTAATCATAACCTTATCAAGATATTTGACCTAGCACTCACAGCCACAACAAACATTAAGTAAATGATCCAGGACAGTCATCATCAACAGGATAAGTATGTGTCAAGTCAATGAATGTGTGTTGTGTGTTTTTTGGTTTATCTAGGAAGAGGGAGGAGGAACGCAGACGTGAGGCAAAGCAGCAGCTCTCATTGGCTGAGGCGGATCAGAAGCAGCACATCTCAATGGCTGCAGTTGGAGTGGAAAAACTTTCACTGGATGAAACGGAGCAGAGGGTTAAAGATCCAGCGCCGGTAAAAGGACACAAACACAAAAAGTCCCCCGGTGCTCAGAACATTCATTCACAGAGCAGGAGAGAGAAACAACATAGAACTGGTGAGTTTAGTTTATGAATAAAAAGGAAGGCATGATGAAAAGGAATGCTGACCTTGAGTGCACATTATTTTGTCAATACATTTTATTAAAACACATTTTTTCATTCTGGCTGATGCCAATAAGCTGATAATTATTTTCATGTTATGGCTACTAACCAATAAATGACCAATAATAAAAATACTGTAATATTGATATAAAATTCTTAATAATAAAAATTGTCTAATTAAATTAAATATCTCCATCCTAAAATATGAAAGGCAGCTATATATTTTAATTTACTTTTATCTCACAATTGTGAATTTACATCTTGCAATTCAATTGTTTTTTATATGTTTTTTAAACTTGCAATTGGAAATTATAAAGTCAGAATTTGCTTATTAGGTCAGAATTGTGAGATATAAACCCACAATTGTGAGATAAAAAGCCTCAATTATCGTTTACAATGTTTTATAAATGTGCAATCTGCAAATTGTGAGGTATAAAGTCAGAATTGTGAGATATAAAGTCAGAATTGTGAGATATAAAGTCAGAATTGAGATATAATGTCAGAATTGTGAGATATAAAGTCAGAATTGTGAGATATAAAGTCAGAATTGTGAGGTATAAAGTCAGAATTGTGAGGTATAAAGTCAGAATTGTGAGGTTTAAAGTCAGAATTGTGAGGTATAAAGTCAGAATTGTGTGGTATAAAGTCAGAATTGTGAGGTATAAAGTCAGAATTGTGAGGTATAAATTCAGAATTGTGAGATATAAAGTCAGAATTGTGAGGTATAAAGTCAGAATTGTGAGATATAAAGTCAGAATTGTGAGGTATAAAGTCAGAATTGTGTGGTATAAAGTCAGAATTGTGAGATATAAAGTCAGAATTGTGAGATTTAAAGTCAGAATTGTGAGGTATAAAGTCAGAATTGTGTGGTATAAAGTCAGAATTGTGAGGTATAAAGTCAGAATTGTGAGGTATAAAGTCAGAATTGTGAGGTATAAATTCAGAATTGTGAGATATAAAGTCAGAATTGTGAGGTATAAAGTCAGAATTGTGAGGTATAAAGTCAGAATTGTGAGGTATGAAGTCAGAATTGTTAGGTATAAAGTCAGAATTGTGAGATATAAAGTCAGAATTGTGAGGTATAAAGTCAGAATTGTGAGGTATAAAGTCAGAATTGTGAGGTATAAAGTCAGAATTGTGAGATATAAAGTCAGAATTGTGAGGTATAAAGTCAGAATTGTGAGGTATAAAGTCAGAATTGTGAGGTATAAAGTCAGAATTGTGAGGTATAAAGTCAGAATTGTGAGGTATAAAGTCAGAATTGTGAGATATAAAGTCAGAATTGTGAGGTATAAAGTCAGAATTGTGAGATATAAAGTCAGAATTGTGAGGTATAAAGTCAGAATTGTGAGGTATAAAGTCAGAATTGTGAGGTATAAAGTCAGAATTGTGAGATATAAAGTCAGAATTGTGAGATATAAAGTCAGAATTGTGAGGTATAAAGTCAGAATTGTGAGTTATAAAGTTAGAATTGTGAGATATAAAGTCAGAATTGTGAGGTATAAAGTCAGAATTGTGAGATATAAAGTCAGAATTGTGAGGTATAAAGTCAGAATTGTGAGTTATAAAGTCAGAATTGTGAGTTATAAAGTCAGAATTGTGAGGTATAAAGTCAGAATTGTGAGGTATAAAGTTAGAATTGTGAGATATAAAGTCAGAATTGTGAGGTATGAAGTCAGAATTGTGAGATATAAAGTCAGAATTGTGAGGTATAAAGTCAGAATTGTGAGGTATAAAGTTAGAATTGTGAGATATAAAGTCAGAATTGTGAGGTATAAAGTCAGAATTGTGAGGTATAAAGTCAGAATTGTGAGGTATAAAGTCAGAATTGTGAGATATAAAGTCAGAATTGTGAGGTATAAAGTCAGAATTGTGAGGTATAAAGTCAGAATTGTGAGGTATAAAGTCAGAATTGTGAGATATAAAGTCAGAATTGTGAGATATAAAGTCAGAATTGTGAGGTATAAAGTCAGAATTGTGAGATATAAAGTCAGAATTGTGAGGTATAAAGTCAGAATTGTGAGATATAAAGTCAGAATTGTGATAATAAAGTCAGAATTGTGAGGTATAAAGTCAGAATTGTGAGGTATAAAGTCAGAATTGTGAGGTATAAAGTCAGAATTGTGAGGTATAAAGTCAGAATTGTGAGATATAAAGTCAGAATTGTGAGGTATAAAGTCAGAATTGTGAGGTATAAAGTCAGAATTGTGAGTTATAAAGTCAGAATTGTGAGTTATAAAGTCAGAATTGTGAGGTATAAAGTCAGAATTGTGAGATATAAAGTCAGAATTGTAAGGTATAAAGTCAGAATTGTGAGGTATAAAGTCAGAATTGTGAGTTATAAAGTCAGAATTGTGAGATATAAAGTCAGAATTGTGAGGTATAAAGTCAGAATTGTGAGGTATGAAGTCAGAATTGTGAGTTATAAAGTCAGAATTGTGAGTTATAAAGTCAGAATTGTGAGTTATAAAGTCAGAATTGTGAGGTATAAAGTCAGAATTGTGAGATATAAAGTCAGAATTGTGAGGTATAAAGTCAGAATTGTGAGATATAAAGTCAGAATTGTGAGGTATAAAGTCAGAATTGTGAGTTATAAAGTGAGAATTGTGAGGTATAAAGTCAGAATTGTGAGGTATAAAGTCAGAATTGTGAGATAAAAAGATGCAGTTACCTTTTTTATTTTTGCATTCTGGGGTGGAAACAAGCTTCCATAGTCTACCAATCAGAATCAAGCATTCAGCAGGGCCATAATAAGAATGAATAATCTTCTGTTGTGCCACCATATGTTATTGCACTGTCATCTCTAACAAATTGCTTTGTTTCTCTGTCAGAGCGCAGAACGAGAGCGGCCGAAACACCTGACGCTTCTCTCCCCCCCGTGACCTCTGGCCTCACAGTGACCCATCTGAGTACCAAGAAGTGTTCAGGCAGTGCAGAGGAGGTGTGTGTGATGGAGACGTGTGGCCCAAACGCATGTGTATCAGTGGAATGTGAATCCACATATGAGCGCCGATCCCCTGCTGGGTCCAGTCGACCAGGCAGCGCCAAACCAGTCCACACAGGGTCCAATGTAGCACCAGGCCACATGGAGACCACCACAACCCCCAAACCAGCCACACACACCAGACCCAGGACTATAGCTTCCCACTCAAAACCAGTGACCCAGGTTACACTGCGTTCCACCGAGGCACCGACAGACGGCGTTTATAGATCACCGTCCAAGGGGAACAAGCCAGCATCAGATCACAAATTTACTGGAATCCAGCAATATAATGTCTCCAACTCCACTTCAGAAAAAACCTCTGTCACACGACAAAAAGAGAAACGGGCAGAAAGAGAGATGGACAGAGAAAAGGATAAAAGATCAAGGACTGAGGGAGATAAACAGACTGGCAGAGAGAAACAGAAATGTACAGGGATGGAGTTGGACAAAGAGAGATTGATGAGCAGAGCAAGAAAAAAAACACAGGACAAAGAGAAGGAAAAGAAGAGAGACGGCATTCGTGGTAAAAACCGGGCGGCCGTTGTGATACAGAGAGCATGGAGGAGGTACTGATGTTTTTTGCTTCTACTACGTCTCTACTACATTAAATACTTGATTCTGATTGGCCAATAACACTATTTTTCACTCAAACATTTTTGTCTAATGGCTGTGTCTGACTGTTTCCCTGGAAAGTATACTTTCCAGGGAAACAGTCAGACAGTCATTAGACAAAAATGTTTGAGTGAATATGCCTAGTTTAGGAGACTACAGTCTCCTAAACTAGGCATATTCACATTTTTCATGTTTTTCTAGTAATCGGAATGAATCCAATCCATTTTGTTATCAGAAAGTTCTGTTTATATGAACCCTAAGCGTTGCAATCCCATTTACACATTTGTTTACATGTGCATTACATGTATCCCAAACAAAAGTTAATCTCCAGTTGGCGCGTTCAGAACCGAAAGTCATTGTGATTGTTGTCACCAGAGCTACTGTGAGTATTATTGTTGATTTTTCCTTGATGACATAGAAAATATAGCAAATATTTAGTAAATATGGCCACTGGACAGTTTATAAGGCATGAGACGTGAATAAACATGCACGTTTGTATGATGTAAAATGTGTAAGCGTGCATCATGGAACTAGACTGGCTCCGTCCTCCTAGGTACTTCCGCTCAATTTTCATTTTCCTTCAGTGCTCCGCCTGGGATTGCGGCATATTCTCAGGTTTTCTCTGGTCAAATTTTAACCGGTCCAATCAGCGAACAGAGGGTGTGGCTGAGAACGATGACATTGATGTCGTGCTGATGTTTGAGATGACATGCGTCACGACCAAACGTTAGCGATTGGTTATGGCGAACCCAATCGTTTTAAACATCAGCAGAGTAACCGCCTTCAAGGAATTCAACGCTTGTCAATGGAGAGTGGCCAGACTCTCTATACAAATGAAATGTAGGAGAGTCTGGTAGGACCAGGCTATCATGGCACTGAGCATGTGCACAAGGTCTTTATGAATCTTTATGAAATCATTTTTTCCTGTTGGATCGATTAAGGCTTTTACATGAAGGCTTTTCAGTCCAATTGAGCCATCAATATGATTATAAACTGATTATTTGGATGCATATAAACATAGCTACTGTGTGTCTTCTTTTGGATATAAAAACAACGTAAAATTGTGTTCAGATTGATCTATTTATTTATTTACAGTTAAATGGACAATAAATTAAGTTCAAAACATGATAAATTAATGTTAAGTTCCAAACTTTGCATACATGATTGCATACATTTTCCCTCCAAATCAGCACAGAAAATGCAAGAAAAGTGCAGATTTGGTCTGTGTCTGCTCATATGTTGCCCACATGTTCCTCGTTTGTGTTGTGGCATGGCTTTGTGCCCACCAGCACATCAACACCTCCGAGGGGAGGTCACCAGAATATGCCTCCTATTTGTGTGTGTGTGTGTGTGTGTGTGTGTGTGTGTGTGTGTGTGTGTGTGTGTGTGTGTGTAGGGAGTGTAATGCAGGCCCATGAGTGCACTGTCTTTTAATAGGTTCACTAAAATAATGGGATTCAGAGTACAAAGAAGGTATATGCACATTCTTTCTTGAAGTCCTTTTAATGAACCGTAATGTGGTTTGCTCATTTGATTCTACATCTTTAATATGCTGTCGCTGCATTTGCTGGTGCTTATGTGCTTGTGAAAGCTTAACCTGTTTTTCCATTCAGGTCTTGTATTCGGGGTCGTCTTCGTAAGGTCCTGTGCAGGACTGTGAAAGGGGAGGAATCTGCTGAAATCACAGCCCTGTTGATTCAGCTATTATGGGAGTGGCCTATCACTCATGATGACCACAACCACTATACAACTTCTGAAGTTCAAGCTGCTTCTACCAGGAATGCAGGGAAAAAGAGCTCTGTGCTGCAAAATATCTATGGTGAGTGTTCTAATTCTAGAACTGTTGACAAGGATGAAAATCATGATTTTTAATCATGATTAGTCATGTTAAGTAAGACATTACACATTAAAGAGTTTGTGTTAATTGCAGAAATGTGTATGTTTTCCCAGCCCTAATTTGCATTTTGAAATTACCTTACTATTAAATATTCTACGGTCAACTGTTTGTGGTTTTATAACAAAGTGGAAGCAACTGAGAACAACAGCAAGTCAGCATCACAGAGCGGGGTCAGCACATGCTGAGGTGCACAGTGCTCAGAAGTCACCAACTTTTTGCAGAGTGAATAGCTAGAGACCTCCAAACTTTGTAGGGCCTTCAGATTAGCTCAAGAACAGTACGTAGAGAGCTTCATGGAATGGGTTTCCATGGCTGAGCAGCTGCACTCAAGCCTTTCATCACCAAGTGCAATGCAAAGCGTTGTAAAGCATGCCACCACTGGACTCTAGAGCAATGGAGACGTGTTCTCTGGAGTGACAAATTCCGCTTCTCTGTCTGGAAATCAGATGGATGAGTCTGGGTTTGCCCGTTGCCAGGAGAACAGTACTTGCCTGACTGCATTGTGTCAAGTGTAAAGTTTGGTGGAGGGGGGTTATGGTGTGGGGTTGTTTTTCAGAGGTTGGGCTTGAGCCCTTAGTTCCAGTGAAAGGAACTCTTAATGATTCAGCAAATCAAGATATTTTAGACAATTTCATACTCCCAATTTTGTGGGAACAGTTTGGGAATGGTCCCATCCTGTTCCAATGAGTTTGTTTTTGGTATTGATGAACTTGACTGGCCTGATGGAACACCTTTGGGATGAATAAGAGTGGACACCCCAAGCTGGGCCTTCTCATACAACATCAGTGCCTGACCTCACAAATGTGCTTCTAGAAGAATGGTCAAAAATTCCCATAAACACACTCCTAAACCAAAATAATTGAAGCTGTTATAGCTGCAAAGGGTTGGCCAACTCCATATTAAACATTACGGTCAAGAATGGGATGTCATTAAAGTTCACATGCATGTAAAGGCAGGCATCCCAAAACTTTTTGCAATATAGTGTGTATATAAAGCAGCTCTGGTGAGCATAAGAGACTTCTTTAAAAAACATACAAAAACTTACCCAAACTTAATAAATAAATAATATATTTATTATTTTATTAATTTATTATTTTCAAAGTTTCGGTAAGTTATTTATTTATTTATTTATTTTTATTTTTATTTTATTATTTAAAACAAAATACAGAAAAAAATATTTTGAAATATTATTGCAATTTAAAATAATTGTTGTCTATTTTAATATATTTTAAAATATAATTTATTCTTCTGATGGCAAAGGTGATTTTTTTAACATCATTACTCCAGTATTCAGTTACACATGATCCTTCAGAAATCATTCTAATATGCTGATTTTATTTGAATTTGATTATTATTAGTGTTGAAAACAGTTGTGTAATTGTTCGGGGGATACTTTAATGAATAGGAAGTTCCAAAAAAAAAAGCATTTATCTGAAATATAGCTTTTGCAACATTATACAATATCGTTCAAAACATTTTTTTTAAATGAATTAATACTTTTATTCAGCAAGGATGCATTAATTTGATCAAAAGTGACAGTAAAGACATTCATATTGTTATGAAAGATTTTATTTCAAATAAATGCTGTTCTTTTTACATTAGGGTTTTTAACATTGATAATAAATGTTTCTTGAGCACCAAATCAGCATATTATAATGATTTCAAAAAATTAATGTGACCATTTAAAATATATTAAAATATTCTTAAAATGTATTTTGAATTGTAATAATATTTCAAAGTATTGCTGCTATACTGCATTTTTGATTAAATAAATTAGTCTTGGTGAGCATAAGATAAACCCCAAACTTTTGAACGATAATGTAATATATATATATATGTGTGTGTGTGTGTTTTAAAACAAATATCTGATGCAATTTTTTTTAAATTAATTTATTATAATTTAGTATTTATTTTTATTCATACAGTCTTGTTCAAAATAATAGCAGTACAATGTGACTAACCAGAATAATCAAGGTTTTTCGTATATTTTTTTATTGCTACGTGGCAAACAAGTTACCAGTAGGTTCAGTAGATTCTCAGAAAACAAACAAGACCCAGCATTCATGATATGCACGCTCTTAAGGCTGTGCAATTGGGCAATTAGTTGAATTAGTTGAAAGGGGTGTGTTCAAAAAAATAGCAGTGTGGCATTCAATCACTGAGGTCATCAATTTTGTGAAGAAACAGGTGTGAATCAGGTGGCCCCTATTTAAGGATGAAGCCAACACTTGTTGAGCATGCATTTGAAAGCTGAGGAAAATGGGTCGTTCAAGACATTGTTCAGAAGAACAGCGTACTTTGATTAAAAAGTTGATTAGAGAGGGGAAAACCTATAAAGAGGTGCAAAAAATGATAGGCTGTTCAGCTAAAATGATCTCCAATGCCTTAAAATGGAGAGCAAAACCAGAGAGACGTGGAAGAAAACGGAAGACAACCATCAAAATGGATAGAAGAATAACCAGAATGGCAAAGGCTCAGCCAATGATCACCTCCAGGATGATCAAAGACAGTCTGGAGTTACCTGTAAGTACTGTGACAGTTAGAAGACGTCTGTGTGAAGCTAATCTATTTTCAAGAATCCCCCGCAAAGTCCCTCTGTTAAAAAAAAGGCATGTGCAGAAGAGGTTACAATTTCCTAAAGAACACATCAACTGGCCTAAAGAGAAATGGAGGAACATTTTGTGGACTGATGAGAGTAAAATTGTTCTTTTTGGGTCCAAGGGCCACAGGCAGTTTGTGAGTCGACCCCCAAACTCTGAATTCAAGCCACAGTACACAGTGAAGACAGTGAAGCATGGAGGTGCAAGCATCATGATATGGGCATGTTTCTCCTACTATGGTGTTGGGCCTATTTATCGCATACCAGGGATCATGGATCAGTTTGCAAATGTTAAAATACTTGAAGAGGTCATGTTGCCCTATGCTGAAGAGGACATGCCCTTGGAACGGTTGTTTCAACAAGACAATGACCCAAAACACACTAGTAAACGGGCAAAGTCTTGGTTCCAAACCAACAAAATGAATGTTATGGAGTGGCCAGCCCAATCTCCAGACCTTAATCCAATTGAGAACTTGTGGGGTGATATCAAAAATGCTGTTTCTGAAGCAAAACCAAGAAATGTGAATGAATTGTGGAATGTTGTTAAAGAATCATGGAGTGGAATAACAGCTGAGAGGTGCCACAAGTTGGTTGACTCCATGCCACACAGATGTCAAGCAGTTTTAAAAAACTGTGGTCATACAACTAATTATTAGTTTAGTGATTCACAGGATTGCTAAATCCCAGAAAAAAAAAAATGTTTGTACAAAATAGTTTTGAGTTTGTACAGTCAAAGGTAGACACTGCTATTTTTTTGAACACACCCCTTTCAACTAATTCAACTAATTGCCCAATTGCACAGCCTTAAGAGCGTGCATATCATGAATGCTGGGTCTTGTTTGTTTTCTGACAATCTACTGAACCTACTGGTAACTTGTTTGCCACGTAGCAATAAAAAATATACTAAAAACCTTGATTATTCTGGTTAGTCACATTGTACTGCTATTATTTTGAACAAGACTGTATATCTGATCGCTTATAAATGTAATAGGATACCTTTCCCTAACTAGCCACATGATTTGAGTTCTGATTCCTGTCGGTAGCACAAATGTAAGATACAAGTTCAGTTTAAAAGTAGGCCAAGCATCACTAATAAGATTATTACAGAGGGGTGTTATGTTTTATGTGACGTTCCAACACACACGCACACATCGTCACCCCTCCTTTCATATCAGTTGATAAGGTGGAGTTTCGACCCAGTTAACGCAACTGACCTTCAGCAGACATGAACAGGTGATGATGGCTGAGCAGGCCAGAGACGCTCTCATTCTCAAACACACGCGTACACGTACACACACAGACACTTGTTCCCCTCCTCGCTCCTCCCTGACAGTCACAGTGCTTTGAAAAGTTCATTGCTGTCAGACGGAATGTCGAGCTGTCTCCTCTCGCTCACAAACGCAGACCTCCCTCCCCTCGACCTGCCAGATGGAAACACGCTCACACACACCTGCACGTTTGATACCAAACGCTCCAGATCTTGTTATTTTAACAGCTTTAGTATCAGTCGTGATGTCAATGTAGAGATATTGATCCATTCAAGCAAAAAAAATGTGCATGTGACCACATCCAAAGCAATAAACACTGCTGTTATATTTGGTCTAGGTGGCGCCCCGTCCAAAAGAGGGCACTCTCTGCGGGCTGCAGTGCTTAAACCACAGAGCCAAAGCCAAGTGCTGCTGGATCTGTCACTCAAAACAAACAAACAGTGTAAGTAGCTACTGGGGTTTATAATCACTGCTTGTGTCCTTTGGTGGTGTACATTTTCAGCATCATTATTCCAGTCTTCATTGTCACGTGATCCTTCAGAAATCATTCTAATGCTGATTTGGAGCTCAAAAAACATTTCTGATTATTGTTATATTGCTTAATATTGTTGTGTAAACCAGGGCCCTAATCACCATAGACACTGAGGGGACAATAAGATATAAGTAGATAAACATTTAATATTTAACACTACGTTAAAAATGTTCAGCGTCCAACAGTAATATGATACAAAATACTTGACATTTTTTAATGAAATTTCACATTTTTATTTGAAAATACGACATTATCTTTGTAAATCATAACTGAATACGATGACAAGAAACGTTTTAAATTGTTACGTATTAGATAGACGAAAATATGAGTGTGCATATTTAAAAAAACTAAACAAAAAACATGTATATACATGTACAACTATTTGCAAATAGTTTAGCCTACTTCATAACTACAATAGAGCTGGAACTTTAACCATTCTTATTTCTTTTTCTTTATTTCCTTCAATCTATTTTAATCCTTTAATAATGTAACTGCTTTAAATTAACAAATTAGAAGAATAAATAACGGTTTCCACAAAATCAGTAAGCAGCATAAAGCAGTTTTCACCATTGATAATAAAAGGCAACATTATATAGTGTTACATATACTTATATTATATTATAAATAGAACCCCAATAATAATAATTGGTAATAACTGAGCAGCAAATCAACATGTTAGAATGATTTCTGAAGGATTATGTGACACTGAAGACTGGAGTAATGATGCTGAGAATGCAGCTTTGCCATCACAGGAATAAATTACATTTTAAAATATATTCATATATAATTTTTTTTTAGTTCCAATAATTCACAATATTACTGTTTTTAATGTACAGTTGTGCTCAAAAGTTTATATACCCCTTGCAGAATCTGTGAAAATGAGAATAAGTTTAACAAAATAAGAGGGATCATGCAAAATGTTATTTTTTATTTTATCTAGTACAGTCCTGATTGAGATATTTTACATAAAATATGTTTATATATAGCCCAAAAAAAGAGAAAAGGCTGAATTTATACTAAAATGGGGGTGAAAACTTTTTGGAATTTGCATATTAAGGTAAAGTGTACTTATTTTTTCCTCTGGGAAAACAGCTTTCAAAGGGCAGTACTAAATGAAAAATTATTATATTTAAACAAAATAAAACAATTTTGGACATGTTTCATGTTGTTGTTTAAAGGTTTTCTGTGTTTGTCAAGTCATGGTCTGTCTGAGAAGTGACACTGTAATCTGGTGATTGTCTGCATTGGTTTTGAATTGACCTGAGACTTGTGAAAAATCTGAATTATTCCAAATGTTTGACCTATAGCATACGTGTGTGCTTTATTTATCCACAGTGAGCGCCATCGACTGTGTGAGCCTGGTGGATTCTTTAAGTCAGGCAAAGCAATATTCATACCATCTACGCCCACCCAGTGCTGGCAGTCAAAGCAGTCAGAACAGAACTAAGAAATGAGACCACAAAATGGACACCAACATGCTTGAGTTTTTTTTTTTACAGGATCTAAATCTTTTTGATACACAGGGATGATAAAGCACTCATTTGATGTCTATTTAAACTATTGCATGAGGTACAGTGAACTCACATGATCTGTGTCAGGGTTTACATGTGAAATCTGCAGTATCACCTTGATTATTGCAGAGGTTAGAGGTTAAAATCATAAACACAACAAATATATTAGATAACCTTTCATTCTGTCAACAACAGGTCATATACCTGTCGTAAGGGTGACATACGCCTTACATAATGAGACCACCTGCATGGAAGACCGCTGAGTGTTACTATGCTACAGTAAAGATGTCAAAAGACTTATAAGACACCCCTCTCTTTGAAACACTCATTTTCAGCCCATTTCTGATTCTGTCACAGATCTAGTTATATCTTCTTATACTCTATCGCCAACCCTATTTTTGAGCGGGCTGGAATATTATTACATTTTATTCATCACTATAAATCATTGTACTCTTTTTACCATTGATGTATTGTAAAATACATTTTGTAAAAGTAAAGATACCTCAATTTGTGTGTTAAGAAGGGAAAGATTTTGCTGCCATTTTTGCTGTTGAAAGTCATACCTCGCAGACTTTGGCTGCATCCAAAATTGCATTCTTTTCTTCTATATAGTAGGCTAAAAACAATATGTGATAAAAGATGCATGCTTGAATTCACAGTACACAATACCAGGATGACCTGCTTCTGGCATTATTCTGAAGTGTGCATATGATGGACACTTTACTAACCCATGAGGCCATGGGAGACTATTTGCATATGGCAATGAAGTAACGCAACTGACGCTGATAGGTCACATGATAATGACAACAATAATGATAATGGCAAAAGTAATACATCCTGATTACATTCATACTATATAAGTACCTACTCAAGAGAGTATGGGATTACAGACGGAGCATTTCTTCTTAATCCTGGTTGAGGTCGGTAAATTAAATTTAATGTTTTTGAAACAAAATGTTTTTGTTTTTGGTTATGCTCATCATTAAATAGCAATGCAGTAAATAGTAATATTCAAGCATTATTACCATTGAAACGGTTCAACGGTTTTCTATTTTATTAGTTTAAAATGTTATTTATTCCTCTTTATTCCTTTTACAGCAGTCATTACTCCAGTCTGAAGTGTCACATGATCCTTCAGAAATTGTTTTAATATATTTGGTCAAGAAACATTCCCTATCAATGCTGAAATCAGTTATGCTGCTTAATATTTTTGGAAAAACGTATACATTTTTAGGCTTCTTTGATGAATAAAAAAGTTAAAAAGTACAAACAGTTATTTAAAATATAAATATTTAAAACAATCAAAAGTGACATTTGTATTAATTTAATGCATCATTGAATAATACAAGTATTAATATCTTTGAAAAAAAAACGTACTAACCTCAAACCCCAGTTGCTTTTTGTAAATACCATTATTTCACACCACTTAGAATTCAGTTGATTACCAGACAAAAACAGTGGGTAATTATATATATATATATATATATATATATATATATATATATATATATATATATATATATATATATATATATGAATAAATGTGCAATAACTTTGAAACAAACTACTCAATTCATTATCACAAGTTTTATTTTCTTCAATTTGTACAAAACAACTGTAATCAGAAAAAGAACGAACATACAGGGCTGTGGCAATGAATATTGTAACCGAAAGCTGTTAGTTAATAGATGTCCCTCATGGCCATGTTGGCCCGCTGACCAGACATCGTCACGCTGTAGCAGTACAGCAAGTCAGTCAGCCACTGCTCTCGAGTCTCTCCGCCATAGAAATGCTGCAAAAACAAACGACAGTCAAGAGAGTGTCGGCAGATCAAGTTTAAGATTTCCTCTATTGAAGCACAGTTAAATTAGATGCATGCATTTATAACCATTACGTATTATGATGTGCCATAATGCTCTTGAGGAACCATATGCTACCGTTAAGTCCTGTATGATGTGTTGCAGTAGATTGCCGTTGGCCATCATGTGGTTGCGTAATTGAGTATGCTGAAGAAGTAATGACAGGATCTGAGCCAAAACGGGGAGCTCTTCCTCACACAGGTCGCACACACGAAAAGACTGCAAGACCAATCGCAGGAGCCTTGGTACCGTACTCAATGCAGCAAAACAAGCCTCCCACACGGCATCCCTGAAAGACAGATAAACACACGTTTTTTAGTGCTTGATCAGAGACCACCCTTTTTTTTCTTTTGCGTTTTTTTAAAGCCAAAGTTGCAATAGTCTTGCCTATTGTGAGTTTAACAGCTTCTCAAACAAGAAAAAATGTAGGGCGGGACTTGTTTTTGTCCACCGGGAATTGATTGGATCATTGGGAGTGACAGGTTGCCCTGCCCTCGCTAGAAGTAAATTTGATTAAGGATTACGAGGGCGCATTAATTGAAAAAATAATGATTATATGCAAGGATATATAATTTATAATAATGAAATATACCATAAAAAAAAAGATTTTGATTTCATGGTGACTTTATTAACCACAAGCCCAAGTTTGTAACTAAGATTGCATATGCTATATGTAAAAAAGTTATGAATTTATTAATAATGGGTTTATATATTAATACACAATAATGACATTATTATTTAAAATAATTGTAATTAACATCTCATATATTGCAGAGAAAAATAAAAAAGACACGTTAAATTGCGTTAAAAACAAGCAACTATTTTCAAATGTTTTTATTTATTTATTATTTTGCTTTCTTCAAGAGACGGCCCTTTTTGGACTTTCCCCAGTCCTGTTTTCCAAATTCTCTTTGCTGTATTATCAAATAGTATTTCTTTGTGTACACTTTGTGGTGTATAAATGTTACTCTATGCAAATATTGTGTGTGTGTGTGTGGGTGGGTGTGAGCATGTTTGTGAGCACACCTCTTGCGGGCACTCTGCTCCAGTTGTAGAAGCAGATTGAGCATGCTCAGGCAACAGTCAGACAGGAAGTGGAGGAGTGTTTCGCTGGGCAGGAAGTTGACATCAAGTAACCGGGGAACACACCTTAAAATCGCTGCACACACGCAGTCTGGCACCACGGCGAGTCCACACTACAGAGAGATGCAGAGTTTCACAAAGGGTGTCTGGCTCCACTGCCCACTCGTATGCAAAACATTCAGTAGAAAAACAAGTTCACTCACCAGATTCTTAATGATGGCGTTCTGTATTACATCAAAACACTGTGCACGAGATCCCAGGGTGTCCAGGCAGTGACACACAACCTACAAACAATGTAGAAATATTTATGAACAGAGCAGGTAAATTAAGTTCACGCACAGAACAGTTAGGGCCGGTCTGAGCACCTCCAAATTCTGTGTAAACGTGCAATGCTGCATAAATGTCGTACTTAAATATGCAGCTCTGACCCACCTCAGAAGTTCCGTGTACATGAAATGCACCCGTAACGTCAGCACAAAATGTATCTATTGTGATGTACTGTACAATGCACCTGGAAAGTATTCACAGCGCTTCACTTTTTCCACATTTTGTTATGTTACAACCTTATTCCAAAATGTATTAAATTCATTATTTTCCTCAAAATTCTACAAACAATACCCCGTAATTATAACGTGAATTAAGTTTGTTTGAAATCTTTGCAAATGTATTAAAAATACAGGAAAGAGAAGGGTGCAGAACAATTTCTGCAGCATTGAAGGTCATAAAGGGCACAGTGGCCTCCACCATCCTCAAATGGAAGAAGTTTGGAACCACCAGGACTTTTCCTAGAGTTGGCTGGCCGACCAAACTGAGCGATCGGCGGAGAAACTTAGTCAGGGAGGAGACCGAGAACCCGATGGTCACTCTGACAGAGCTCCAGTATTTCTCTGTGGAGTGAGAAGAATCTTCCAGAAGAAAAAAAATCTCTGCAGAACTCCACCAGGCAGGCTTGTATGATAGAGTGGCTAGACAGAAACCACTCCTTAGTGAAAGGCACATGACAGCCTGTCTGGAGTTTGCCTAATTTTGCTAAATTCTCTGGTCTGATCAAACAAAGATTGAACTCTTTGGCCTAAATGGCAAGCATCATATCTTGCAGGAAACCACACACCATTTATCACCTGGCCAATACCATCCCTTCAGTGAAGCATGGTGGTGGCAGCATCATGCTGTGGGGATGTTTTTTAGCGCCAGGAACTGGAAGACTAGTCAGGGAAAGATGAATGCAGCAATGTATAGGATAACGACCCTAAGAACACAGCCAAGATAACAAAGGAGTGGCTATGGGACAACTCTGCGAATATCCTTGAGATGACCCAGCCAGAGCCCAGTCTTAAACCTGACTGTACATCTCTGGAGAGATCTGAAAATGGCTGTGCACCGATGGTCCTCATTCAACCTGATGGGGCTTGAGGGGTTCTGCAAAGAAGAAGGAGAGAAACTGCCCAAATTAGGTGTGCCAAGCTTGCAGCATCATATTAAAAACAACTAAAGCCCCTTTCACACTGCACGTCGGACCCGCAATATTCCCGGAACATTGCCGGGCCGCCTTCTGTGTGAAAGCAACCACGTCCCGGAATTGATTACCGAATTGAACCCGAGTCGGGGACCTAGTAACATTGCGGGGTTCGACCCGGGACGAGCGCTGTGTGAACAAAAGCCAAAACTAATGCCGCAACGTGAAAAAACAACGCTTGTTTTTTCAATAATACAACCCTGCAGTGCCAGAAGAGCTAGTCTGTGTTTTAAACGCAGAAAGTGTTCGTATACAAAAGAAACTAAAATTAAACAAGCAGAAACGTGCGTAAACTGGACAAGTCGAGACAACGGAGCTCCTTACTATCTGCGCTGAAGCTGAGATCGCTCGCCATTATACGTCACATCCGGATGTCACGTGTCAACAAGATCCGGGACCGGTACGGGTTGTGTGTGAAAGCGCACATATTACGGTATTTCGCTGGCAGTGTGAATGGACCAAATCTAGCGGCCCGGGAACAAATGCCGGGTCGCATTATCCGTGTATTTGCCGGAATCGCAGTGTGAAAGGGGCTTAATTGATGCCAAAGGTACTTCAAGAAAGTATTAATCAAAGGCTGTGAATACTTGTGTATAGGATTTTTAAAAATTATATTTTTAAATAAATGCTGATCTTTATATTATTCTTAAAAGTAACACAGGTTATATAAAAAAATCAGCAGCATACGTTTCCAACATTGATAATAATGGAGTATTAAATCAGCATATTAGAATGATTTCTGAAAGACCATGTGCCACTGCAGACTGAAGTAATGTTAAATTAATATATATTAAAATAGAAAAACATTATTTTGCATTGTAATAATATTTCACAATATTACAGTTTTTTCTGTATTTTTTGATCAGATGATTAAATAATAACCTTGATGAACTTGAGACTTCTTTCAAAAACATTAAAATTAGTAACATTTCCAAACGTTTGCCTTTTTCGGTACTGTGTGTATGTATAAGTATATGTATGTATATTATATTTACACACAAAGTAATTTGTCATCATGTCTTAAGTTTAAAGACAACAAACAAAATTATCTGAAATGTTTATAGAAATTAAGCTACACAAAAAGACTCAATAAATGGAAGCTAAAATGATTTTAGGATCATCTTCAGAAGATAGTAATTTCACAGACTGAAAGCTGAGAGACAGGTGACACTTTTTCTATCTCAGTCTACAAAGAAGCTTTGAATTATACATCACAACATCTTAACATCTGACACACACGCTCAGTTTAGGTCAGACAAAAATAAATCCCCTGGCCCAGACAAAAGAGAAGTCTGCAGAGAACAAAGAATCCTATAGCACCACACACACACACACACACACACACACACACACACACACACACACACACACACACACACACACACACACACACACACACACATATATACAGTGATAGGCTCAAAGGGTTGGACACCTTGCCACTACAGCCGGTGTGTTGTAATGGAAGTTGACACTGGACAGATTAGCGACACCCTGCCACTCTCTGAACTGATATTTTATGAGCACAAACAATAAATAAGTGTGTGAGTGTATGTGTGTGAGAAATCTAATAGTGCTAATAGGATTAGGGCAGATTAGATTAAACAGATGAAGGCGGAGCGGAATGTCATTCAGAGCAGGTTATTATCAGACATTAATCAGGCTAACAGTGTTAAGAACACATTACGCATGCTTTAGATTAGAGACGCCTGATTGGCAATAAAGGAATGGACCCCCAGCAGCCATGTGCTCTCGCTCTCTCACACACACCACTCAAGCTTAATTTGATGCTAATTGCCAAGCTATATATCTGAGAAACAGTAAGTGAGAATTTTCTTTAAGAGTGTGATGTGAAATCCCAGTAGGATTAGAAGCAGCCTTTTTAGCACATTTTCCTGTTTTAGAACATTAAGATTTTCCAGCAGAGCTGTAAAAAAGGTGCTAGAATTACTTTCATAAAAAATTTAACTGATTTTATTTAGTGTAAAGATTTAATATAAAACTTTTTTTTAAAATACACTATGGTCAAACGTTTTTGTTTTTGAAAAAAGTCTTCTGCTCACCAAGGCTTTATTTATTTGAGTAAAAACAGTAATATGGTGCAATAGTATTACAATTTAAAATAACTCTTTTGTATTTTAATATATTTTAAAATAGAATGTATTCTTATGAATTTCAGCAGCCATAACTTAGTGTTTAGGGGTAGGAATAAAATAAAACAAATTATATTATAATAAATACTTTTATTCAACTTATTCACTAAATTAAGTGACAGTAAAGATAAGACAGTAAAAACATATATAATGTTACAAAATATTTGTATTTCAAATAAATTATAAATCCTTTGGAACTTTCTATTTATCAAAGAAAAATTCCAGAAAATTATTAAGCAGCAAACACTAATAATAAGAACCATTACTAATAATTGAGCACCAATAATAACAATTAATAATTAAGCATCAAATCAGCATAATAGAACGATTTCTGAAGAATCATGTGACACTGAAGACTGGAGCAATGACTGCTAAATCACTGGAATAAAACGTCATTTAAATTGTAATAATATGTCACAATAATTACTGTTTTTACTGATTTTCTTTGATCAGATTAAAAAATACAGTTATGGCTTGGGTATACTTCCATTTTCCGCATTCTGCACCGTCTACTGTGCGTAAACCTTTTTTTTTTTTTTTTGAGTGTGCGCATACACTCTTTCCACGATCTACTGGACTTTGTTTTAAAGCGCATGAACTGTTATATGCGCACTGCCCCTGCAGCCAAAAAAATTGGGCTAAATCCAGGAAGCCCCAATGACAAAATTACATAACATGGAAAGTGAATGGTCGAAGTATAGTTTGGACTTTAGTTAACATAAGAGTCTTCTTTCAAATTATATTACTTTTTTTAAAATTATAAATAAATGTAGGGGAGAATTTTCCTCATTAAGGCCCATTATTCTACATCAGCCTCACCTGCTGGCATCATCTCCCCCGTCACTCCTCATTACCGTATCAACGGCGATGCCAGCCATCCCTCTACACATATACTGCCTGATTGACTTGGACACAAAAAATGAAAAGTCCAGAGAATATTGCATGGAGGAATTAGCTGTGTGAGTGCAGTAAAAAGAGGGGGGCAGTGAGAGTCAGACCCTGGCCTGAGGGTGTGGTTTTGTTGGGTTTTAATTCCCGTGTAAAATGTCAGGTGGTGATGGTGTCCGCTGGCTGGCATTAGCATTTGCTTTAGCCAGGAGCGCTCTGATAACCAGCCCTTATTGAAATATGGACACCTACACCGGTGCGATGCGATAAACCTTCCCTTGCTCAACGAACTGGCCGTCTCCAGGGAGAAACTAAAACACACTTGTGAGTGGAATAACAACCCAAGTGGCCCTGCGCTGATTCAAGTGAACACCTGCTTCTTAGTAGAAGTTGAAAATTCCACCATGTTGGCATGAAAAATACAATGCGAGTAAGGTGAACAGCATGACCTAATGTGCAAAACACTGCTTGGTTTAAAAACCAAGACTTTTTTTCACATGCACGAGAAACTCTGTACAAACTAATTTTCTAGTGAGCACAGGAAAATACGGTTACCGTTTCCTGTTATTGTATATCTAATTTTCACATAAAAGAATTGTGCAAAAATATTGTTTTTGAGAATATTTCTTTTGAAGCTACTTGTGCATACCCAAAAGTGCTATTAGAGCAATTTAACTCATTTATTTAGTGTGATTAATTATGAACAAATAACATTAATATTAGCACAATTAACTGTACCCAACTTGTACGTAAATTATATATTAAAGCGATAGTTCACCCAAAATGAAAATTCTGTCATCATTTACTCACCGTCAATCCAAACTTGAGTTTCTTTGTTCTTCTGAACACAAAAAAAGATATTTGGAAGAATGTTTGTAACCAAGCAAGCAGCGAGAGCAACCATTCACTGCCATAGTAGGGCATATACAGGTTTGGAACAACTTGAGGGTGAGTAAATGATGACATAATTTTTATTTCTGGGTGAACTGTCGCTTTAAGGAATTTTCCTGGCTTGACTCTTGAAGGTCTGTTCACAATAAAGTGATGTCTGAATTGTATTTTTTTTCATTTTCATATTCACATGTGATTATTGTGAACAAAAGAAAAAATGCGGTATCAGGTGAACCTGTGCAATACAACAGAAAGCAGACAGGCGAGCGGATTGACACCAGAACAACCAAACGACTGACACGAGCCAGACTAACTGACAGAGGATGAGAGAGGAGAGAGGGACGCTCCCAGGGGACAGAGTGGATGACAACAGGATTAGAAGCATACGCCAGCGATTGACAGCAGAACAACTGACATAACATGCATGTCGGGACTGGCAGATAAAAGAAAGAGAGAATCACCTCCACCACATCCCAGTGATGTAGAAACTGCTCCAGGGTGGTAGCGAACACACTGAGGGGCGAGAGTGTGGAGGTAGGCAACAGGCCGTCTTCATCCGTGTCCTGCAGGGCCCGTAACATCTCAGAGGAGAAACCTGAAGCAGAGGATCATGGGAACGCCTCTTTATCAATATCAAGCATGCTGTCAGTACTCGTATCATTGAACGCGACGTCTGATGTGTGTGTGTGCGTATGCAAGTGTGTGCGCACCTGTTAGTGTGGTGAAAAAGAAACTGAGGTAATCTACATCCTTCACTGGCACATCCTGTGAACTGCTCAACCAGCCACTCAGAGGAGACCTGCAGGGAAGCACACACGCATTACTGTGCAGTGGTCCAGCACTGATCCGCTCTCCCGTTACACATCTCACACTGTACCTGTGTGTGTGCGTGTGGTGAGAATGTCAGTCTAAAAATACTGGCCACCTGAGATCCTTCATTTCCTTTGAAATCAAGCTCCCACCACAAACACTCACCTTCAGCAAATGAGAACACTCACTGTATTAAGGAAATACGCTGGGGTCATCCTCACAATATAGCAGACAACACTTTAAAACATTCCTGAAGCACAGGATCATGTTAATAATTTAAACCGTTATGAATCAGTGTACTGATTCATGATTCGGATCGCCAATGTCACGTGATTTCAGCAGTTTGACTGCAGTATGCTAATCAAATCTTTGTTTTGAAATCGGCCCATCACTATACAAGTCGTTATTTAGTTTTTTTGCGCACAAAAACTATTCTCGTAGCGACGTCTTTAGTGTCTTTTATGGGTCTTGAGAGAGGAAATGACATTGGTGTCAATGAAGGCCTTTCTGAGCCATCGGATTTCAACAAAAATATCTTCATTTGTGTTCCGACGATGAACGGAGGTCTTCTGGGTGTTGAACGACACATAGGGTAAGTAATTAATGACTGAATTTTCATTTTTGGGTGAACTCACCCTTTAAGCAGCAAATCAGCATGAATGATTTTTAGAACGATCATGTGACACATCAAATTACAATCTTGAGGAAGCCATCCTATTAACAGCTCACTGTCTCTGCACATTAAGCTGGGATAGAAAAAAAAAACTTTAACATCTAAATAATTACACAGCGCCGTTGAGCTGTAAAATGTATGCATGATTTAATTTTATTTAATTTGTTTACAATTTCACAGCTGGTTTGTTACAGTTGAAGCCTGAAAATCACCCAGGTAATTGCTGTGATCAGGCACAGCGGGCAGGAGAACCAAGAGGTCACCAACAAGAACGTCACAGGTCAGTCCGACATGGGCTACATATGACTTTGGACTGATATGTGTGCGTTCAAGGAATTAGAGGTGGACAAAGTACACAACTTCATTACTTGAGTAAAAGTACTACTGGTCAAATATTACTCTGTTACAAGTGAAAGTTGTAAAAACAGATTTTTACTTGAGTAAAAGTACAGAAGTATTTGTTTTTAAAAGTACTTAAGTATCAAAAGTAAATGTCCTTTTTTATGTCAACACATTATTGTTGTATAAATGCACATTATGCCATCATGGTTTAAGCCAGTCAGTGATGCTCCATCAGACATACTAGCATACGACTAACTTAAACTCATTTAAATACTTGTATAAAAGTTACAACGCTCTTTACAAAGCTGCTGTCACTTTAAGGCTGAATGCACAGATCCAATACACTGATACACATCTGATATTCTCCAACTGTTTACCTTCACTTAAGACATAATTAACTTTGTTTATGTGAATACTCGTCAAAAATTTTGCTATAAACTATAAATCAGTGTTCAAAAAATGCAGTGAAATCATTGAACTTCACGTGACTCTACAAGGGCGATTCCCGAAAGGCTTTCTGCAAAAACCAAACACCTTTTAAAGAAGAAAAAATTTGTGATCGACCGATATAACGGATTCCCGATATTTTTCCCGATATTTAAGCATTTTCCCATAATCGGGTATCAGTTTTGTAATATCGGATTTCCCGCCATCTTGTGGACGTTTTGAGAATTGCATACAAGCGCGCCATTAACGGACTGTCTGAGGGGAGATGAGTCAACAACGGTGTTCAAAGGTAAAATAACCTTCATCCCTTAATTAATAAACTTTGTTTAACATAACATTAATGCACAATTGAGATTTGAACAAATAAGACGTTATGAGATTATATGATGTAGTTTAAACTTGGCGCTGTAGAGACGAACTCACTGACAGAGTCGTCAGGTAATCCGTCATGTCACAATAAAGACGTAACTTCACATGAATTAAACAAAACAGCCATGAATGAGAGCATGTTGGAAGTAAAAGTGCTGAACTTTTTTCTCTCTCTGCGTTGTTTATGCTGTCACGTTCAGCCGTTCTCTCACTGAGTATTCTTATAGTTATGGGAATTAATAGACTCAACTCTCATTTATGTTCTCCATTTGAAAATATTAGACTTTATAAATGTATTTTGCCTGTTGTTAATATGGCTGTATTTATAAATAAAAAGGTGAAACAGCATTAATGTTAAAAAGACTGCACTATATTTAAAAAAATGCAAATTTTCTCAGACTATTTATTGATGTAAATGTCTTTTGTTCTGTATGTAAGGGAGGGAAACTGCAAAAATTACATTGTTTAAAAAGCTTAGTTTAGTGCTGTTGCTGTAACTGTAAAAAACACAAATAACACAAAATAAATATCGGTTCTATAGACATCCAAATAATCGGCACAAAAATATCGGCACATAAACATCCAAATAATTGTTATCGGTTATAAAAAAAATCAATATCGGTCGATCACTAGAAAAAATCATCCACTGACTTTCAAAACTGCTACAGAACCAACTTTCGACTTTGATAGAAATGTAGTGGAGTAAAAAGTATGATATTTGTCTTAAGTTAAAGTTAAAGTTTCCAAAAAAAATACTCAAGTAAAGTACAGATACTCAAAAAGTGTACTTAAGTACAGTACTCAAGTAAATGTACTTAGTTCCTGTCCACCTCTGGATTTTTTTGGCAAGATATTGTTCAAAGTGATCATTTATAGTCAAGCTTTTCTGAGAAGGAAATCAGAAAGAACCCGTGTGTGTGTGTGTGTGTGTGTGTGTGTGTGTGTGTGTGTGTTAAAGCTATTCAAGGACAATCCACACAGTCTTATGATTCTCCCTTATAGATGTGGATCAGCCTCAAGGCCAATAAAGTGAATGAATATCTGATCTTTTACTTGTTTTGATTTCATTTCTCTTGTGATTGTGGAATGAGCATGTGCTGGACTTCCTTAATGCATACTGATTGGCATATTTCCCATCAACCCATTAGTAAAGGGGCTGGACACACACACACACACACACACACACACACACACACACACACACACACACACACACACACACACACACACACACACACACACACACACACACACACACACACACACACACACACACACACAGAGAGAGATGCACCTAGAAAAAAAAAACAGTGCTACTGTTCACTCTTTCTGTGTGCCAGACAGACACAGACACACACACAGACAGAGACACACACACACACACACACACACACACACACACACACACACACACACACACACACACACACACACACACACACACACACTCTCTCTCTCTCTCTCTCTCTCTCTCTCTCTCCATGCCTAGAAAAAAAACAGTGCTACTGTTCACTCTTTCTGTGTGCCAGACACACACACACACACTGTCTCTCTCTCCCCCTATAAACTACTAGCCCCATGGCCACCATTCAATACTCATCAAGAGTTAGTCTCATTTAGCAAATGTGATCAAAGTCAAATTCTTGTGAAGGACAAAATGTTCAGTTCATGTTGTTCTGAGGATTGGCTCTCTTAACGGCATGTCACGCAGTTCTGCCATGAACAGAAGCAGCCTTAAGTAATGCTTAGCCTATCGCAGGGGAATCCTGTCGCCGGTCCAGATTTTTTCAAAAGTGCAGTCGGTGTGAATTTACTTGCCGTAACATTTGTTTTGCAATTTCGGTGCAACTTTTAGTGGGGACCTTGACGATCGTTCCATGTCTCATCCAAAGAGCAATACTGCCCTCTGTAGGTTTCTGAGCATTTTTAGCCTAGTGTCGTTGTTATAAGCAAACAGAGAGCCCAGAGGAAAGGCAATGTATCCTAGACACATTCACACAAGCCACACAGGGACTCTAAGTCACACAGCCAGTGTTCTCAAACATTGCTCCCTTTAGGGTTTGAGGGGAAACCACAAATAAAAGAGTGGCTTTAGGCTAGTGGCTAAAAGAAACACAGTGGGGACGCAGCATGTCACAAAGATACACACGCAAATGTACTTGCACACAGCCTAAGGCCCTCAGCACGCAGAAGAACTCACAAAGGAATATTCTGTCAATCAAACATAACTAGTCAAATAGTAAATAATATATATAAATAATCAAACGTGGATACTTATGATACCAGTCTTCTTGTAAGACTTTCCCCATTTGTTGTTCCAAATAAGGACTAATCAAAATTATAAAAATGTAATTGAAATTTGATAAAATGCACGTCTTTATAATGCTTTTTTCCCTGTTTTGTCTATTTCCCTAATTTTGTCTATGAGATGGCACTGATATTTTATTATTATTTAAATACTATTATAGTACTTGTTAATATTCTGAACTTGCTTTTATTTATATACTGTCAGTTAATTGTTTGTCATTAGTATTAGTTTTCTATTTGAAATATTTTTATTTAGCTATAGTTTATTTTTATAACAGTTTTAATATTAGTACTTCTGCTTAAACTACTTTCAATAGGCTACCAAGGAAACTTCCAATTTTCACACGTTCTTCATCTAATATTTTACTGTATTTCAGGTTTATTTTTATTAGCAAAATTGATGTTTAATAGATTTTAGTTAACAATAATAACAATAACAACACTGATGAAATGACAGTATCTAAGTAAGGTTTCTTTGCAGTTTCATAAAAATTAAAATCTTTATTTCATTAATCAATTACTTGTTTATTTGTGGTAGAGTATTCAACAAGAAAACTACTCATAATGCCCATGATATCCCTGATCCTTTCCAATGTGAGAACTTCTTGCCAAAAACTGCAAAATACTAAAATGTTGTATATACTAAAGAAATCGATAAAGCGGAATCTACTGAACTTACTGCAGTATGACCTCTGCTTCACTGCACAGTGACTCGTGGCTCCGTTCCGCCTCATTACCGCCAATCACAGATAATGACTAATGGTCACGGCCAATCAGAGTTAAGTGGGAGAATTGGCCATCCTCTGATTGTGCCACACAGTGCTTGGCTGTCTCCGATTGGTTAAATTGTTTGATTCTATTAGCAGTGAAAACTCTGGGGCTACTGTCTCCTCTCGGCAGTCGCAGAAAACAGAGTCACGTTCTAAACATATCAGTCAGATGAAGACAGATACTCCCCTTCCAAGGCTGAGCTGCACATGCATAACCAAGTCTTGGTCAAATCCACATTAATGCACTTATTTCCCCATGTTAGCAAGTATTAGGGTTACACTTTATTCTGATGGTCCACTTTAGACATTATACTAACTTTAAGTAACTTTGCTACATTGGGAACTACATGTCAACTACCATTCATTAGAATATCATTAGACTGCTAGGTTAGGGTTAGGTGTTAGGGTTCGTGTTAGTATGTAGCTGCAAAGTTATTTATAGCCACGTTGTTTAAATAGCAAATGCACTCGCGCCCATCTGTTTGCCCATGGTCTGAAAACGAGGTGTGTTCAGGTGCATTGTTGGCACATTGCTATTTTGAGGCAACTGAAATCAACTGCGCCTGGACCAACTGAAACCTGTTCTAAAGTCAACAGCACAATATTTTTTGTGTTATTTCAAGGGCGAATTAGTAAAATGCACCGATAAGTGGGTGCACAACACACATACACTCTGCTTATCACACACAGGGACGCACAGCAGCACACAAACCTTTTTAAATATTAAAAATAAAAGGATACTTCTTCCATGTTCAGTCTTTCTGCTGGCAAATTTCGCCATATAAATAGCGAATCCACCATAGTGTAAGCACAACTGGCTTTTAAAGGAAATGAGAGAGGGGACTCTGATTGGTTTATTGCACGTTATGCCCAAAACAAACCAATGACTCATTAAGACACTAGGTACAGCCCTTTTGGACCATGTGCCTGGGTGTGCGGACTGCTTTTTTTCCCGTCGTTAAACTAGCAAAAGCAGTTTCAGATTTTAGATTCTCAGATCATTAAAATAGGCATCAAAAAAGTGTCAGCAGATATTAAGTGAGTCTACTAATACTCTACAAATGGCTAGATGACATGTTGCAAAGTTCCTTAGAGTTAGTAGAATGTCTAGAATGTCTAAAGTGGACGATCAAAATAAAGTGTTACCATATTATGTTTGGCAACGGTCGACTCATGAGAACTATACTAAGCAGGAGTGTTTATGAAATATATGCAGGTATACTGTTTTAAATGAATTCTCTTTTTCTATAGAACAGCACAGTTGTATTCCTAGCACAGTTCATTCAATAATGCAAAGTAAAACACTTCACAAGTGATTATGCAAACATACTTGGAATACATTTTTTGCAAGGTTTTAGAAATATTCTAAATGTCAGAGCGGCACCTTGGAGGCAGACTTTAGGACTGCATTAGTGCATGCTTATGTGTCATAACCCTCATACCTCAGGTGTATGGTGCGTATTAGTGTGGTGGCAAGGCTAGCAGACACTCTTCCAGTGTTGCAGACCTGGCTGAGACAAGCCAGAAGCTCTGTGGGAAACGCTGGCAGGAAATGGAGAATCTGAACCAGCCTCTTCTGGGACTCCACAGGCAACACAACCACACAGCCCTCCTGTGGATCTGCGACGTGGACACATACATATATATCACACAGATTAGCATAAACTGAAAAACATTAATATAACAGCTATGCTCAGCCTGAAAAAGTTCTATAATAATGTTAACCATATTTTTTAAATACAATGAATGTATACAATAATAATACTAATAAATAATACTAATAAATACAAAACTACTACTAAAACGACTTTAGAAATTCCTAGCCCATGGTAAATTGCCCTTTGGGGTTAATGGTTCTATTTTGAGATTATTCATTCTTATTGTGAAACTTGATGAGACAAGAAAGAGCTCCACCTAGTGACAGATTTATCTAACTGCTAACGCTCAACAGTGAAGGAAAGAATGTGAAAGAGAGGAAGGAAAAAAAAGAGAGAAAAAGTTGTCCTGTCAGTGATCACAGATAGACAGACATTATTAGCTGCTGACGCACACTACTGATGTCATGAGTGCAAACACACACAAAGAGAGCGCTGTGCTCCCGAAACACAAAACTACAGAACACTTATATCACACACAGAACCGGAGACACCACCACTCTAATACTCTCCCTCACTACCGGCCAATCCCATACACAAGACTCTCTCATGCACACACACCCACACACACACTATAGACATTATGTGCCAGAGAGACAAGCGCACAGCCATCTTTAGAATTTTGTCTTTGAAACTTCCGTTTTGCGGCAACTCTGTATATTTCTATGGCATCGCTTTTAAAGAGAAATTAGCTGGTAAAGTGGGAGTTCCTAAAAGTTATCATGAGCATTGTAATGTTTGAAGTGGATGTCTTAATAAATGTAGACTGGGTAGATTTTAAAATGATGAATGGATGAAATGTTTCTTGTTGTAATGCAATTTGTCATTAGCATTGTAATGAATGGTTCATTCATAAATCTGTAAGATCTTACCTTCATGCTGTGGAAATACAAAGCAGAATACAGAACACAACAAGTGCACCGCTGAAAGGGGCAGGGCTACTATAGACCTAATGTAGTGAGAAAGTATTTTTTTATAGGCATATATGATTACCATAAAGACTGCAGGCATTTTTCTGAAGACTCTGAAGAAGGTCTTTGTTGCCCCTCGCGGCAGCTGGCTGTACTGTCTCCAGCAGTTGTGCTGAGAGCTGAGGATTCCTGTTGCCCAGCTGAACCAGCTGTACCGGCAGTGATGCCAACCAGCGTGCCAGAATCCTGCTCCTGTAAGAGAGGGAAACTTCAGTCTCTTCTCATAATCACAGGGTGCACTCAAACAATAAAAAGATGCTAGGAAAAATGTATGGCAAAATTGTAAGACAACTAAAAAGTCAGATCACACAGATAAAGAAAAAAAAAACTAAAAATATATAAACACACAGGGTTTAATATGAAGTTGGCCCAACCTTTGCAGCTATATCAGCAAGTTTAGGAGCGTGTATGGAAATATTTTTGACCATTCTTTTAGAAGCACATTTGTGAGGTCAGACACTGATGTTAGATGAAAAGGCACGACTCGCAGTCTCCACTCAAATTCATCCCAAAGGTGTTCTATCAGGTCAGGACTCTGTGCAGGCCAGTCAAGTTCGTCCACACCAGACTTGCTCATCCATGTCTTTATGGATTTAGCTTTGTACACTGGTGCACAGTCATGTTGGAACAGAAAGGGGCCATCCCCAAACTGTTTCCACAAAGTTGGGAGCATGAAATTGTTTAAAATATCTTGGTATGCTAAAGCATTAAGAGTTCCTTTCATTGGAACTAAGGGGCCATGCCCAACCGCTGTAAAGCAATCCCACACCATAATCCCCACTCCACCAAACTTTAGACTCTGCACAATGCAGTCAGGCCAGTACCGTTCCTTTGGCAAACCCCAAACACTGACTCGTCAATTAGATTGCTAGACAGAGAAGCATGATTGGTCACTCCAAAGAACAAGTCTCCACTGCTCTAGAGTCCAGTGGCAGGATGCTTTACAACACTGCATCCGAAATTTGCATTGCACTTAGTGATAAAAGGCTAGGATGCAGCTGCTCGGCCATGAAAAACCCATTCCATGAAGCTCTCTACGTACTGTTCTTGAGCTAATCTGAAGGCCACACAAAGTTTGTGATTTTTCATGGCCTACCACTTTGTGGATGAGTTGCTGTTGTTCTCAATTGCTTCCACTTTGTTATAAAACCACTAACAGTTGACCGTGGAATATTACGCGGAATAATTATAGACTTACCTCACGGTACCACGCTTAAATTCACTGAGCTCCTGAGTAGTAGTAGTATTTAAATGTATTGCCATATCAGCATTACTGGCTATTACATACTAAACATTTAACTACATAATTTCATAATTAAAATATAATAAAAACAAACATTTAAAAAACAAACAAACAAAATGTGTACAATTTTATAAAAGATTATTTAAATGTAATTGTGCTAAAAATGGTAAAAAAAAAAATTTTACAATTAGATCTTTTTAACGTTTTACAGTCAAGTTGGTTCTACAGTATTGACATTTTGGTGCTTCTTCACACTTTCTAAGCTCCTGAGAGTGACCCATTCTTTCACAAATATTTATAGAAGCAGTCAGCATGCCTAGGTGCTTGATTTTAAACACCTGGAGCCATGGAAGTGGCTGGAACACCTGTATTCAATGATTTCGAGGGAAGTCCCAATATTTTTGGCAATATATTGTATATAAAAATGGGTTAAGGGAAAAATGGGTTTAGGTCCAGAAAAAAATGTGGGCACCTACCTAGCAATATGAGGGTGGTTATGATGCTCTTGAATGTAGAGCTGACTGAAGAAGCGCAGCAGAAGAGTGCGGACGCTCACACCCAGGTTCCTCTGCTGGTACTGCACATACACAGCCTGCAGGAGGTCATCTGTCACCACTGGAAACACACATATACACACACATTTTATATTCAGCAGACCTTTATTAGAAAATAACACTTTGTCCTCCATAAAGAAAAGGCTCTTGCCTCGGCTGCGCTGGGTGACAATCATCCTCCACACCACCTCCAGTAAGGCTGCCAGGTGCTTTGAGCTCAGCTTGCCCCCACTGGACAACGTCTCCCTAATAAAGACCCTGATTGGTCCAAGCCAGTCAGCATCTTCAGCTGCTATGTGATCCTGGCCCCTAAGACTGAGGGTCACCATAACTTGACACAATGTGACGTTTACCGCCAACGGTTCCACGTTAGCCCCAGGAAACGTTTCGCTTGCTACTTGCTGCCTAATTCTGAAAATGTAAAAAAAAAAAATAGATAGATAATTATCCTCATATAGCGCAGTAGTTCCCATCCACTAGGAGGCCGCAAGGGTGACTTCAAAATATATAATTATTCTTATTATTAAAGGAACAAGGCGACTTTTTGGGACTTTAGCTTATTCACCGTATCCCCTAGCCTGGATGCCAGCGGAACTCAGCCCCGCCCAGAAACTGAAACTGTTCAGACCAATGAAATCATCAGGGCGGACTTTAGACGATGATGGACAGATGATAAACAGTAACGCAATCATGCACATCATCAAAGGCAGATTGGATTATATTTGTTCAAATCCTAAACGGAGAGCTTGTTTGTATATGCATTCACCTTCACTATTTCTCTCTGAAATGATGATCATGTTGGTAAGTAACTGTGTATACTTAAATTCTCTTTTTTTACAACACCGGCAAAGATTGTTTATTTCAGCGTGCGTGCAGACAGAGTTGCCAAGTTTTTACAACGAAACCCACCATCTAACGTTACTAGCCCAAAACGATAGCTTTTATGGGGGGTTAATAGTCGCTTCAACCCGCAGACATGAAAAACAACCCGCGGGAAAAAATGTGGACTTGGCAACACAGTGCAGTTGAATTCTGTTGACATTTGACAACTAACGTAATGCGTTGCTTCGTTGCTCTGATTGGTTGTAGGTCTATCCAATTATTGTCTTTCCTGGTTTGGTTGAAACCCACCCCATAATCACAGCCCAATGGAGCAGTTTCAGACTCATATTCTGACTAGAATTGAGTATGACCACGTGAGGCTATGTATCCACCAGATTCATGCATATCATTCTCATCTCTGTGTATCCCATAACTCTGTCGGACGCACCCACCGCAAGCCTAGCTTAACACAAAGATTGGAGGTAAACAGGTCCATCTAGCCTACTGCTCAATAAGTGACACAATAACGCCAACATTTTACTATTTACTAGTTGTGATGTGTATAGTTGCATCGTGTACTAAGACAGACGGAAAGTGAAAAGTTGTGATTTTCTAAACCGATATGGATAGTTGGAACTACACTCTCATACGGTAGCAAAGTTCTGTGATTATTACGCAGAAATTAGATTATAGTCCCAAGCCATAAAAGCGAAAGTCCCAAAAAATAGCGTTCCTTTAATATATTAAAATAATATATTAAACGTATCTAGAAAGTGATCATTAAAGCTGCTGTCCGTAACTTTTTTTGTTCAAGATTTACACAAATGATATAATGAAAAGGTACAACATGAATCCATTTTCCAAACTGTGTTTTTGTCTTACTCTGAATCATTATAGAGTATGTATAATAAGTGTTTATATTGGTGCCATTTCAGACCAGACTGATAGGAACCGCTGCGGTTCCTAAACAGAGAGCAGTAGCTCCGGCTTCAATGTTCTTCCACAAGACCCATGCAGTTCTGTTTATTAACCGCAAGAGCGCAAAACTTTACGGACGACAGCTTTAAGTTCAGTAAAGCACAGTTAGTTTACATAAAGCACATAGAATATATAACATATAATGATGTGCAATAATGTATACACTTTTTATAACTATGTAATCTACTTTTTATTTATTTATATATATATATATTATTTTACACATTTTGTTCAGTTGGCATAACAGTGCTGGGAGAGAAGAGTCAGTCAGTGTCAGTGTTTTTTGTTTGTTTAGTTGGTTTGTAATATGTGACATTTTTTAAAATAAAAATGTGTGGGAACAATCGTAATAAATTTATAACGCTTTCAAAAACATACAATCAATGCAAACAAACACTACGTGGACTTTTTGGTCACCTCTTTCCATCAGCTTTCTTCTTGTGTCTTGCCACTTCTAGGAGGCCATAGGGGAAGTTTTTCATGAAGTGCTGTTTAAAATCTGTCAGGTATGAGTTTCGGAACCAGACAGCCTGCCCAAAACAGAAACAGGGTTTATGTTAACGTCCCTGGCTGCATAACATCAGTGATGGAGCCGCTGCAGTGTAAGTGAACGTACCAGTATGTCCTGTTGATCTCTCTGTGGGGTGAGTCTTCTCAGTAACTGCAGAATGGTGAGGATCTGGAACATAAGAGCCATGGACTCCGCTGAGAGCAGGTGGCCACTGTCCGTCCGTACGCGCTCTCCACCTGCCGCCTCAACCCAGATCTCCAGCAACAGAGGCACCAGGGTTCCTGCAAAGCCCTGCACGGTCTCAGCTGAGCAGAGTTCCTTATTCATTCCAGCCCCTGGCTTAGAGTCTGGCCTACACAAAACAGACATAAAAAATGGACATTCTGATTATGAAACGAGAAATTAGTCAGCAATCATTTACTGTAACAATAAAACATACCTTAGGCGATAAGTGGAGCGTGGGGTGGGCATGGCTCCAGAATTTTCAAACACTTGGATGCTGCCCTTCCCAAAGACATGCTCCTCCCAACTCACATCTACAGGTGCCACTGAGCCTTTCTCTCCAGCCCACATTCCAAGGCCCATCCTACTGGTCACACCTTCCTCCAGAGGTCTTTCCTCAACAACTGCCTGCAGAAAATTGCCCAACCTGCATGCACAAATTATTATAGTACAATAAACAATAACACTGTAAATTACACATAAAGAAGGGGGAGAAAAAGCCAACATTTTTGGCACAATACCTTAGCAGCACAGTAAGTCTCCATTGTTGTGCTGTAACAGAACGATTTGTGCTGATAGTCAGAGCATAGCCCCCTTTCCCAGATTTATCCGGCCCTGTTCCAGCTTTCCGCCTTTGGGAGATGAGCTCCAGAAAATTGGCAAGCAGAACTGTATGTTTCTGAGACAGAAGTCCAGGATAGTGCTCAAGCAGCACATCCAGGACCCGGAGAGCATCTTCCTGAATGGGTTCTGAGATGTGGGTCATGGCACAAGTGAGGTGGGCGCTGAGCAGGGGGAAGAAGGGTGCTACGCGTTCGGTGGGGATGCACTGAGCGATGAAGCGCAGCAGACGCACAGCAGCTGCACGCACGGAGCCGTCTTTGTCTGTGAAGAGCGCCGCCACCTCGGAGAGCACCGCTGATGCATGCTGCTCTACCAGAGTAGGGTTAGCTGAGAGTAACTCCCGCAAGCCCACCAGAGCTCCCTGCTTCACGTTACTGTTGAAGTGGTGCAGTTGGGACAGCAGATCCTGAGAGAGAGGGAGACAATGGAAGCGTAAAATAAAAGATAATGAACTAGGGGTGTAAATTGGACATTTCATCTTGATATGATTTGACACCTGATTCTCTTAGCTGGTGATACAATATTTGCAGATATCTGAAAACATGTCATAATGCAGCAACAAATTAATTAGATTCAGGTGCACTGCTAGCAACATATCAAGATTACAATTGTATGTGTCTATTTTGCACAACCTGTTACATTCTTATTAACTCACAAATGCAACCAAAATATAATATTAACAATTAACATTTAATTGAACTCTTCAGAAAAAAAGTCTGTATTTCAATTAGGATCTTCCAATACTCCAGTTTTGGAAAGAAAAAATACATAAATAAATAAAAAAACGTAGAGAGTTAAAACCTATAAAAATTTGATGACAGCTAATTGACAATGCAGATGTGGCTAACATGAGTATGTCAAAATAAAGGTAAAAAAATACCATTTGGATAAAATATATACGCATATATACATATATCAGTCAAATTGCATTGATACGTTGCATTGAAAAAAATAAGGTTAGGGGTGCAGACATATCGGCCATCATATTGTATCGGCTGATATATGTTCATTTTTTGTGTTATAGTTATCGGCTTAATAAGAAAATTTGGCAGATAAATAAAATTCCGATAAATAAAAGATTATTTCCTTCAGTTGAGACACTTAAGATGTGCACTGTTTTGAATTGCTTTTAAAATATTCTTTTGAATCACTTCGAAAAAGAAAATACGGTGCAATTCTTGTGCAGCACAAGTCTGTCATATAGGCTACATACAATTATCTTGAGAACATTATAATTTTGTGCTTGGGTTTTAAATTTGGTTCTCTAAATTTGGATTTAGATGTATCAGCCAAGATATCAGATATCAAATATAAAGAATTATTGGTATTGGCCAAAATGTTCATATTAGTGCATCCCTAATATTGCTAATCATTTGATCAATTTTAATTTCACATTTTATCAATTTGAATTAATCACATAAACGTTGCACACCTGTGTGTGATAGGTGCGTAGGAGAGCAGGACAAAAAAAGTCCAATTATCAACAAATGAAAAGGGAAGTCCCGCACACTATCAACTTGCAGTTAAAAGTGATTTATTATTGCAACGTTTCGATCTTTCTCAGGCATGCCTGAGGAAGATCGAAAGATCGAAACGTTGCAATAATAAATCACTTTTAACTGCAAGTTGATAGTGTGCGGGACTTCCCTTTTCATTTGTTGATCAATTTTAATTAACCACAGAAAGATAAGGGTCAGTGGAAAGTGTGAGAGTGTGCTATCTGTACCTTGATGTTGAGATGCCTGTGTGTGGTCGGTCCTGAATTCCCATGCTTCAGCTGCTCTGGTAAATGGATAGTTTTTGATCTAAAGTTGACGTCTGTCGCATTGTCAGCTTTTGGCTTCTTTAGGCCAACCTTTAGCTTATTTTTCTGGAAATCGCCTTGCCTTTTTCTCTTTTTACTCATTCTTCAGTTGTTAAAAGAAAAAGAACTGTAACAAAAATAAACAACACTAATATGGATTTGGAGCATCACATACTAGTTAAAATATAACATGTTATAAAGGTAATAAGGTTTAATTCCATAAGCCTTATATCTAAATTATTTTCCAGACCAAAACAGTATAAAAACATTACACACAGCAAACAAAATGGTCCAGCTCTTCCTGTGTATATTGCATTGTAATGGAATATGGTTATAAGAGCGCCACAACAATCATCACAGTACATATAATATATTATCAGCTTTTAGAGTATTATCAGTATTAGACGATTTACATTATTAGATCTATGCTATAAGCTATAAACGTTTGATATGTTGATTACTTTTTACAACAGTATGCAAAAATAGTGTGTCTATCAGCACTACACATTCATAAACAACGCACTATCGGCCATTAACGCAATTGCAAAAAGACATTTTACTCATTTTGAATACGAATACCACAAAAGAGCAACGACTTTAGATAAGTTTATTTTACTGACCACAGAGAATCACTCGTGCTGCTGTTGAGGCATCGGGGGGGTCCTTCGCCTCTATTGCGACAAAAGACTGGCTAAACAGAAGCCTGATTAAATTTCACAAGCAACTATTTTCTTTCACTATTTACTTAATAAATACATAAATCCAAACATTTACAGTGTGTTATATTTTAGCTTAAATATCTATGTAGATACTGCATTGCGCAGTCACAAATCAAGATTGTAAGGCAGTCTTTTGTCAGGAGATGAAAAAGAGCTCGCTTCAGAATTAAAGTCATGAGTCCAGTCAGGTTCTCTTCACTTCATATGTGTGTCTCAAAAGTTTAAAGCAACTCTGTTAATTTGATAAGGATTTAATCATATGTACTGTACAAGTAAAGATCGTAACGCCGGTACTGGGGGCAGAATTGCGTTATAACGATCGTCCTTTATACCGAGGACTTTTATTTTGTAAAGAGACGGGAAACGGACAAGGGTCTTTGTTGTGTTGTTGGTTATTTTAGCCCGGTTTCTCGTCTTGTTCTAATTTTCAAAATCATACACGCTTTTGCCAAACACAAGGTTAGTAAAGCAAGGCTGAACAGGTAATCGTTTAATAACGCTTTAAAGAGACGTACTGTAGTAAGTTTTCTGTGCAGTAATCGCCCTTCATGTTACAATAAGTGTAAATGCAGCTGCGAATGGTGCAGCGTGAAATCGCCTGATTTTTGTTGTATTGCCGCCATTGTTTATTTTCGCTAACAGCCGAGAGATAAGGACCTTGTATGTTAGTTGCAAAATAAGTTGTTCCAATATCCCTTTGCATGTGTTTTAATAACATCAATAGTGTAATATTTGGCAATTTGTCTTTTACAGCATGGACGCTCGACCAAATCCTAATAAGAGGAGCAGGTCCGGTGGGAAGGTGAGCTATAATAGTGCACAATATCACATCAGGCCCACTCCATCAGCGGTATCCTCACCCTACCCTGTGGATCTAGACCATTTACAGACCTAGTTCTCAAGCAGTGATCACATTTAAAAATAACAACAGGAATTGATTAATTATAAGTTGGCCCCTTCTATTAAATGTAAATGTATCTATACATGCATGTTATTGATCTCATTGCAAACGATTTAATAATTTATGCATGTTTTGTTTTATACATGCAAATTTATCCATATATATAAAAAATACACATACATACATACATACAGTACAGGCCAAAAGTTTGGACACATAACTATTTGTAATGTTTTTGAAAGAAATTTCTTCTGCTCATCAAGCCTGCATTTATTTGATCAAAAATACAGATTTTTTTTTAAATATGGTTATGTATTACTAAAATTTAAAATATTTGGTTTTCAATTCATTATAATTTAAATTATAATTTCTTCCTGTGATGCAAAGCTGAATTTTCAGTATTGCTATAAATTTCCTTTACTATCATTTTTTTTATTAATTTAATACATCCTTGCTGAATAAAATTGCTGATTTATTTTAAAAAAAGAAAGAAAAAAAATGACTGACCCCAAATTACTAACCAATAGTGTATATTGTAAACAAATTCTTTTTTCTTTTTTTACATTTGCTGCTGCTTCTTTTTTTTCTTTTTTTCCCTTTTTATTCATCAAATTATTATAAAAAATTATCACGGGTTATAAAATATTAGGCAGTAGAACTGTTTCCAATTTTGAAAATGAATCATATTAGAATGATTTCTGAAGGATCATGTGACACTGAAGACAGAAGTTATGATACTGAAAATTCAGCGTTGCATCACAGAAATAAATTATATTTTTGAATGAATTTAAAGTATAATAAATTGAAAACCAATTATTTTAAATTGTAGTAATATATCACAATATTAAAAATTTTGATCAAATAAATGCAAGCTTGACGAGCAGAAGAAACTTCTTTCAAAAACATTACAAATAGTAATGTGTCCAAAGTTTTGCTTTTCTCTGGTGACATGCAGGACTTTCCCAATTATTTAGTTCACTTAAACCAGGGGTCCCCAATCTCAGTCCTGGAGGGTCACTGTCCTGCACAGTTTAGCTCCAACCCCAATCAAACACACCTGAAACAGCAAATCAATGTCTTTATAGGCCACAGTAAGACATTGATTAGCTGTTTCAGGTGTGTGTGATTGGGGTTGGAGCTAAAGTGTGCAGGACAGTGGCCCTCCAGGACCGAGATTGGGGACCCCTGATTTAAACCCTATCCCTGCCTGGACACCCGCATTCATCTGCTGCTGTTGTTGAGTACAACTACCGCATCTTAAAATACAATTAGCAACTGATGCATAGAACAATGAATGTACATTCCAATTAGTAATGGGAAGTTCGGATCATTTTACTGACTCGGATCCTTGAGTCTAATCTAATCAGAAAAAAAAAATGTCTTAGTCATTTAGTTAATTTCAGCAGAATATAAGTGAAATGTAACATGTTAATAGCCTGTCGAGGGATGAACTAACGACTCTGACCTAAAGACTCGGGAGGTGATCTAATCACGTGCTTCCTGTATAGAACCTATGGAATGCTGCGCATATGCAGTCAACACAACATGAAAGAATCGACCTCTGAGACATCTTGTTGTTCTCAAGTCATAAATATTTGTTCGAAATAAACACAAAAACCTGTGGTATAGGTGTTTCATGGCCGTATACACAGTCCTCCATCATACAATCTTCAATCAACTGATAGATCAAGATGTTGAGTGAAGGGCAATAGCAGCAAAATATACAAGAATCAAGAAGTAAAAACAATTGCTATAATAAAAAAAAATTGCAGAGGGGGAACCAAATAGGCCAGAAATCATTAGACCTCTGGTGTAAAGTAAGGCCATTTCAATATAGAGGGTATAATTAATTTTGGTAATTCGTGCACTACTCAAAACCATTTGTAATTGATTTGATATTGTTAGTGCTTGAATAATTTCACCAACTCACCAATGTGTCATCAAGCTCAGCCTGACACGGTGATGCAAATTGCCTGTTTGATGGTGCTACAGTTTTAATAAGAGGAATCCCCTCTTTTGTATACTAGCTAGCATCATCATTCAGCTGTTATAATACAGATCTTTCAGCAAAATGAACTGGAAAAAAAGACTGATCTCACTGTGACCAACTGTATTTGGCATAGTGTTGTAGAGGTGTGGGAATCCTGCCTTTTTCTTCTTTTTTTGCTGAACATGACACATTCCTTCCTTCTCAAATTGTTAATCTCTAAGAGATTAATAGTAAAATATGAATCTCTGCCCCTAATGGATATGCTATTCAAAACGCAAATTATTCAGTAACAATGTGAGCATTAGTGATCATCTCACATTCATTGCATAACATGTATTAATGACATGTATAAAAAGGATCCTAAAGTGGCTTAAATGTGTTTTTTTTAATGAATTCAAATATTTTGAGCATCAAATCAGCCAATTAAAATTCTTTCTAAAAGATCACGTAGCTGAAGACTGGAATAATGGCTGCTGAATTTTCAGCTTTGCCATCAAGGGAACAAATTACATGCAAGCATTAATATAGTTATTCCAAATTAAAGTAATATTTCAAAATATCAAATAAATGAAGCTTTGTTGAGAACATACTTTGTTTGCCTGATAGAGCCCCATTCTTTGGGAGATGAATAAAGCACTTATTTTTTTCTTCTAGCATGAGAGTTTTTGGCGAAGAGACACTTTGTGTTCTCCCGTCCAAGGACTGTCAGCCTCTACTCTTAAAGTGGAGCGTCCAATTCAAGCAGAGGAGGGCGAGCTCTGCTCTTCACCTCCGTACCTGTTATATCTCTCTAATTCCTCTCTATTTCTCTCCCCCACCAACGATTTTATTTGTCGCCTGTGACAGAAAAAGCAGCAGCTCTACAATGGTGACATAGGTAAGTGCCACCCTCAGAACCCCTCAGTTCTGCCCTTCAGCTGTGCCTGGCCTTGGTAATGTTATTGCCATGTGCCACTTCTGGGTGTTTCAGAGCTTTTGAGCTTCAACCCTGAACACGTCACACAAGCACAGCTCTCAAACTAGCACCTTTTTCAAAACAATGCTTTGCACTGTGTACATATTTGAACTGCGGTGTGCCGAACAACATTAGAAACACAACATCAAGCTCCTTCGAGCAACATTAGAAAAATCAAGACCTGTTTTCACCATGTGCTGTAACCTCAGGTCGAGATCCAAATATACCAGGAGATGGAGTATCCCACCTTCGATCCCCTTATGCCCACTTAGGGTCATCTAACCATATTGATTGTGGCGCCCTGCTTAGAGCGTGCATTAAGCTGCCTAAGGAAAGTTAACAGGAAATTCCTTACATTTTATGTGCCACATTCCTTGAACTCAATTAGAACAGTTACTCTGCTGCAGTGTGATCGGCTGAGGTCTCAACCGATGTGCTTTTGATGTCACACTTTGCTTGTGACCAGAAATACAGCGGGCATCACTGCAGCGTTTTTTTTATTCAAATCTGTTGTTTTTATATGTTGTTCAGTGTTAAAGTGCAGAGATGTGTGGCTCACTTTTCTGACCACAATTTTCCATCAAATGTGACTGTTGCCTATGTAGGCCTGGTGGTAACTGATGAACGAGTGCTTTAAGTACTCCGCTAGTTTTGTTTTTCAGATTCAGTAACCACTT
This sequence comes from Pseudorasbora parva, assembly GCF_024679245.1. Taxonomy (NCBI): domain Eukaryota; kingdom Metazoa; phylum Chordata; class Actinopteri; order Cypriniformes; family Gobionidae; genus Pseudorasbora; species Pseudorasbora parva. Next base: position 22,061,740 of record NC_090178.1, on the reverse strand, counting down.
AGTACTTTTTCGGTAGGGTGGGTGCACTGTCAACTGTGCTTTTAAGTCCTGGTTCAATATTCCTGCCCATGTGCTATTTGATTTTACTAATTCATATGTTTCATCAGTTTTCACCACCAAGAAGGGATCCATCCAGACCATCCCCAGCCTGAACAAACGGCTCAAATCAGTCACAGACAGTGTTATTGGTGAGTAATGAAGTATATTTTCTTTCCTGGTATTCTATAATACAGCTTGCCGGTAAGCACAGCTCTGTGATCAGCAGTAAATGCTGCTCCATCTGAAGGCCAGAGGGCGCTCTCGAGCAGAAACTCCAAATATGCTCCACAGAAGTACAAAAACACAATTCATTCAAGAGAATCCCTATAGGTATCATACTGCCTATAGCTGATTAAACAGAAGATTGAAACACTTTGATCAAACATGACTATTAAATACATGACTATGATAATATATGGTTTATCGGAGTTCTTCAAGGCTTCTCTAGTATTTTCATTATAATAAAGTATTTATACTTCAATGTTAATTGACAGCCTTTATCACTGTACAAAATATGAAATGTTGTCAGCCTTATTCTGTGTAAGAAGTCATCCTCTTTCAGAAGGATTCTCAACTGTAATTATAAAGTAGTTTGGAGGAAAAACATTAAATGTGAGTTTGAGTTTTGTTGGACAAGAGGTTCATAAATACTTCTCATATTTGGACATGTTTGACATGCTTTGCTTTCACAAAAGCATGTTATAAGCATTTATACCTCGCAGTGTTTACTACTGATTACAGAGCTATGCTTCATTGACAAGCTGCGCATAAAAAAAAATATTTTAAGTGTATTTTCGGGTTAATTTAATTGTGCAGCCCTACTTTAAATGGAGTATTCATATGATTGAATGTACAAATGTGCTTTGTGTTTATAGGTCTGCAGTACATATGGGAATATCGAAGCCCATCTAAGTCAGCTCCTCCTCATTACCAGTGTAAACTGTGTGCACTTCAGCAGCTGCAGAATGAAATGGCTATTCACATCAGCGGCTGGAAGCACAGCTTCAGATACATGGTATGATCTTCACAATCACTTCCAGATAGATATCTTAGATTATCTCTGCCCATGCTTCTGATATAATACACATCCACATTATAATTATTATTGTTGTTGTTTTTTGGAAAACAGAAGCAGTACTACAAAGACAAGGTTCCTTATGAGGAAGAGGAAGCGCATAAAGATCCATCCATCAGGAAAGCCATTAAAGCTGCTGCTGCCGAAGTGGAAAAAACTGAGGGAAGAGGTCAAATTAAGGTGAAAGATGCTGATGTGCCCTGAAGATTTTGTGTCTTACACATGTAAGACCTTTTAATTATTTATTTATTTATTTTTCTCTTCCAGATGGTGCTAAAAGAGCCATGTGACGTTACGGCGTTTCAGGGCATGAGTAAGTCAGTTGTCTTGTCATACACCATTATATATCCATTATCTGTTTTATTTGGAAAGGCATAATCTTAAGTCTAAAAATACACTACAGCATAATGTTTGATATCGTCCAACTCGATGGAATCAAACTTTGAGTGTGTGGCCATCATGCACTACATGATTTTCTGTTAAATCTGTCAGCTCAAATCTAGAGTTGGCTTGTCCAGACTAAAAATCTGGGCTAAAGTAATGTGGTGTATCCCAGCCTTAATGAAAATAAAGCCGGTTGTTGATGTAGAAATTTCAAAAAAACTTGGGGTAACCCCTGTCACTGACACTTATTCAGTCTGGTTGGATGACATTACCATCATCAGAAGACATTTCATAAAGAATAAAATAATTTAATTTAACTAGGCAGATTCATATTATTTTATTATTGCATATTTTTCCAGTCTAGTTAAAAAGCAACTGGCTTCAACTGGTATTTTTTCTTAATATTCTGCACTCAAGAGCAACTGCAGGGGCGCTATATAAATGTTGGGGCGGCAGTGGCTCAGTGGTTCATGTAGGTTGTCTACAAACCAGATGGTTGGTGGTTCAATCCCCGGTTCCACCTGACCAAGTGTCGAAGTGTCCATGAGCAAGACACCTAACCCCAGCTGCTCCCGACGAGCTGGATGGCGCCTTACATGGCTGACATCGCCGTCGGTGTATGAATGGGTGAATGGGAGGCAAAAATGTAAAGCGCTTTGGATAAAAGCGCTATATAAATGCAGTCCAACTTAGGGCTGGGCGATATGACGAAATATATCGTCTGGACGATAGAAAATGTCTATCGTTTTATATAAGGCTCTATCGCTTACGCCACGATAAGGCGTTTACGGCAGAACTTTACGTCAAGATGCACCTCACGCCACGGCATGCCCATGCACGCTGCAATACATAAACAAACATGGAGAAAGACGGTAGTAGACGCGGTTCAGATCAGGGTAATTCTCAGAGTAATTATGCCAGAATAGTGACATAAGCGCTCAAAACAAACTTCAGACACAGACGCTGCAACGGGCTTTTACGCGTGGCACACCATATAGCCATATATTGAAATATTTTAATGGCAGGTGTAGGGATGGCGAATTTGAAATAACAGCCGCGAGCCGCGCTCCAGCTCTCTCTATCTCTCTCTCACACACACACATACACACGCACTGTCCTCCTAGCGCTCCCGTCCACTCACGTCACTTTTTTAAAATCCCCCACAGCGCGAAACACGAGTCCCGCAAACGCGCCGCCGAGGAGCTTGTTTGTAATCTGAGGACAATGGCTCCTTAGTTTCGAAATGGTTTGGTCAAGGTGATGGCGTTAGAAAATAAAGGCGTTTGTCTAGCGTAAGAAGCTCATTTGAAACATTGCCGCGGCTCATTTAAGAAAATGACAGCTCCGAAGAGACGTCGCGGCTTTAGTTCGAGGTAGTGCTAACAATAATAAAAAAAAGACGATCAACACCTTATGTGTTACCACTGAAATGTAGATATTTCCAAATGTAAGCCCATCTTAAGCGAAATGCACGCTTCATACTGTCGTCTGCTCTGGCTCTAACCTCGAGTGTTTAGCCTGTTTACTTTTTGCAAACCTTGTGAGCGCACAAACCCAAACGCTGTGACCTCGCGTCAAATGTTTTTATTGGTTTATTAAGTACAAACAGGCGAGTTATGGAAAATTGAGTGTGAGGAATATGTTCACTTCACACAAAAAGATTTTGGAATGAGATGGCTAACTGTAGTAGCGTTTAGTCCACTGTATAATAGCCTAATTTAGAGATCACTTTTCTTTTTTTTTAACCGACAACTTTGATCGATTAACGTTGATACGGTCAGCCATCGGTCAAACGGTCATCGGTTAACATCCCTAGGCAGGTGTTAACTTTACCAACAGTCTTGCTTGAAAAAAAGGATCCTTTATTTGTTTTGTATATCATTTCAAACTGCATTTCCACATTGCAATTTTGTATAGACTATTTATAAACTGAATTAACAGAAAAATTGCTATATCGTTATGTATATCGTTATCGGGATATCAAATGAGCTATATCGGGATATGAATTTTTGGCCATATCGCCCAGCCCTAGTCCAACTAGGGCCATATCTTATCGTTTGCGATAAGCAGATTTTGAGCCCCATTGACTACTATAGTAGGAAAAAAAACACTATGGTAGTCAATGGGGCTCAAAATCTGCTTGTATACAAACATTCTTCCAAATATCTTCCTTTGTGTCTTCAGAGGATTGGTAGTCAAGAAACAAGTCAGTGTTTGTGCAAGGAATTTCATTAGTAGCAGAAAAATAAACGGATATTGTAACATATTCGGTTTATTTCTTGTCCATATCTACATAGATGTTTGCTCTATCTAAATTGTGAAGACATTCTTAGATCATCTGGCACAATCCCAATATCGCTTTCCTCTTAGCCTCTCTTACCTCCAGTTCCACAAGACATACACTCAAAGTAGTCATTTTGAATCAGGAAGCCTCATGACCCATTAAACTGGGAAATTGAGAAAGGGGAAAGTTCATGGGCATGTTGTCTAACCATATTTGTGTATTCAAATATACTGATGAATTCTATGTATATGCCATCCAGTTATTTATTCTGATGTTTGTTTTTCTTAGAGTCCGCACAACCCAATCTAGGATTTACAAAAACTGGTATTCTTGGGCCTCCTCCCAGAGGGTTCAAACAAGGTATTCTTGGGCCTCCTCCCAGAGGGTTCAAACAAGGTAAGTGTCTCACCAGTGTGTTTGTTTGTGTTGATTTAAAGCGAATTATGTAGAGAAAAAAAGTGTTATTTGAAAAGGGAGCCAAAAGTGTATTTGGCTGACCTTCTCCTTGCATTCTCAGGTGGTCCATATGGAGGTTCCTTTCAAGATCCTATGTACATGGGGGATTTTCCACCCCGGGGTGGCATGATGTCTGATTTCCCACCTGGCAGGCGTGGAGGTATGGATGGTCCTCATATGAGGAGAGGTCATTCTGATATGGAAGTTTTCACTAGCCCTGGTCGCTATGGTAATGGCATGTCTGGACCAGACAGGGGGATGATGGAACAAGAGGACAGGCATCGTTTCCCTGACGATGGACCCATGGGCATGGGCCCTGATGGATTTGGTCCTGGCCAGTGTAATGATGGTATGGCCAGACCTTTCCCTAATGACATGTCTATGAACAGCAGCGGGGACAGATTGATGGGACAGGGCCCTAAAGGCCTGGAGAGCAATAGCCTCCCTGCAACACTGCTCAAATATCTGGTATGGTTTTCTTTTGCATATACAGTGTTTGTCGAAGCACTTCATTTGTTTACGTCATCATCTGTTTGGAGTTAATAAACTTTGTGTTTTCTTGTTTTATTATTAGGACTCTTTTCGTATTGAGAACGAGGACGATGCTCAGATTGTCTTAAAGGTCACACAGAAGCTGACCGACGTTCTAATGGAGTACCGCCTCAGAAGCATTTCATCAGTAAAGACTTCCAATTATTACTTCTCTTCTTCTTGTTCTATTTCTACTTCAAATTGCAATTCTACATCCTGTTTACTGGCTCAGATCAAATTTCAGGAATTGAATTGGAACTTTAAAAATCACAAATTCGCTATGACAAACGACTTTGGATATTCTATGAAAATATTTGACCTCAGAATCTTAGTTGTCCCAGATTAGGTTGTACCCATAACTGCAGGTAATTCATCAAAGAGAAAATGCACAATTTAGTCAAATACTTCTAGTGTGCAATTGTAAAAACTGGCTGTTTGGGTGATTTAAAGAAGCAAACAGCAGTTTTATATTTTTCCTTATGTTGGTCCAAGCTTTCAGTGAGTCAGTTAAACCACTTGCAATTTGATTTGTTTTTTTGTGAACAGGATGTGGGGACTGTGCTCCATTTCCTTTAGTCTTCAGTGGTCTCAAGCCAGTTTTACATTTTTTATATATAAGTTTGTATAAATATATTTTAGTGCAAAGTAACCATATACCTAAATCAAATGCTAATAAAGGATAAAGACACTAAAATTCTTAAACTGATTAGTGATTTTTGTAAAGCCGTAATTAAAAAGAAAGAAGAGAAGAGTAGCAGCGGATATTAATGCTTTTTCCACTTCCTCATTCAAGCTAAAATTACACCCTTGTAATATTCTTTTTTTCCCCCTTGAAAGACGTGCCATTGTCTTTTGTAAATCTACCATTGTCTTTGTAACCTTTTTAATCCAAAATTTGTCAAATTTTTCCCCACCATTTTTTTACTGTCTTGTGGATATATTTAGTTGTACTGTCCTTACTGTTTTTGTGTAATGCTGTGTTTTTGGAGTGTGTGTGTGTGTGTGTGTGTGTGTGTGTGTGTGTGTGTGTGTGTGTGTGTGTGTGTGTGTGTGTGTGTGTGTGTGTGTGTGTGTGTGTGTGTGTGTGTGTGTGTGTGTGTGTGTGTGTGTGTGTGTGTGTGTGTGTGTGTGTGTGTGTGTGTGTGTGTGTGTGTGTGTGTGTGTGTGTATATATATATATATATATATATATACATACTGTTTTTGTGTAATGCTGTGTTTTTGGAATGTGTGTGTATATATATATATATATATATGTATGTATGTATGTATGTATATATGTATATATATATATATATATATATATATATATATATATATATATATATATATATATACATATATACACATATATACATATATACACATATATACATATATACACATATATACATATATACACATATATACATATATACACATATATACATATATACACATATATACATATATACACATATATACATATATACACATATATACATATATACACATATATACATACACATACATATATATACACACACACATTCCAAAAACACAGCATTACACAAAAACAGTAAGGACAGTACAACTAAACACATTATATAATATATATATATATATATATATATATTATATAATGTGTGTGTGCATTTAAAAAAAACAACGTCTAAAGAAGAAGATCTAAAGAAAGACAACAAGTCATCTATCACATGATTAGCGTTGTCTATGAATTATTAAATTAAAAATTTGTTCTTGCATCTGTGTTCAAGTCAAAATTTGAATTGTTTTTCAGGTGCCAAGTCTGAAGCCCCTGCCCTCCATGAGTTACTCATCCTCATGTCCTCCAAACAGTTCTAATGATAGATTCTCCAGCGGCATGCCAGGTATTGCACATTTAAAGGGTTAGTTCACCCGAAAATGTAAATTGTCATTAATTACTCAGCCACGTGTCGTTTGACAAGACCTTTGTTCATCTTCGGAACACAAATGAAGATATTTTTGTTGAAATCCGATGGCTCAGAAAGGACTTCATTGACACTAATGTCATTTCCTCTCTCAAGACCCATAAAAGGCTCTAAAGACTTCATTAAAAAGCCCATCTCACTACAGTGATTCTACAATAAGTTACTGAAGCTTGAAGTTTGTTTTCACTTAGACTACTCTACCTTCACAGGTCCATCAAGATTCTACAAATGAACCCTCACGTGATGGATGTAATCCAGGCCTGGATGCAGCCTGCTTTGCCTGTTTTTGACATGGCTTTCTTCACTTTGTTCATGACCAAACCATTTTTTTTTCTTGACCTTTTAGGCTGTTTTGTTTTTACACTGTATAAATAGGTGGCTTTATTTTAAATGATTACTTTTTCTTTCTTTCTCGCTTGAGACATGAGAATGGAAACGTATTTGTGTGCAGTTATTTGTAATCGCAACCATTTTTAGTGAGTGATTTAAACAGTCTTTAAGCGAAGTCAGTGGAATCTTCGAACAATGTGACATCTTGTTCTAAAGCTCTGTTGCTGTTATTGTAAAATAAATTCATAGTTCCTTAAAGAATCTTATTGTTCCTTTTGTATGATTTGTGGAAGCAGTTCCTAAATCCATTGAAGACATTCTCACTCCAATCCAGTTGTCCCATAGTCTGATTAAAGCATCTTGAAAACTTGAAATTAAGATCTTATTTGAATCATGGGAGCAAACACCAGTTATTTTGCCAAGACATTGGAAAGACAATTTACTGGAGAGATGATGTCTTCATGCCCAGTCCATACCCTACAAGGTGGTAAAAATGTTCATGATTAAAATAGATGTACACAGTCCTCCTTCCTTATAGAGAGTACATATGTCAACATATTCCACAGCCTCTCATGGGAGAATGTATGCTACATTGCTTGTACATTCCTGTGTGGATTCAAATAACTTGACTCTGTGTCTCTGACATGTAATCCTCAAACACATTTTCATTCACTTCAAACTTCACAAAATTGCAAATTGATTATGAATACTAATAAAAAAATATTTCAGAAAAACACTATGATTTTTGTCTTCACATCTCCATCATTTTAGCATTTGGATGTTCTTTTATATCACTGTCCTCCGGTTGAGTTCAACATCTTCATTAGGGTCGAATGGTGTGAATTTCTCTGTTTATTGGTACAATGAATTGTTAATATCTGTAGCTTCCTTACACTGGGAAATGTGGTAGGTTGCATTAATGGAACACAACCATACTGATAAAACAACAAAACACCCTTGTTGTTCGATTTTTAATTATTGTTCTTAAATATTCACGTAGACCATTTTCCTCTCATTTTCCCTTTATGTAGTCCATTGCAAATTACATTGTATGTATGAAGCTGCATCACTGTGCCATTAATGCAGTTCTGTCTCAGCCTTAAGTGCTCTTGGTAAGCTTTATTAATTATCAGGCATATAAAAGGCATGGTGTGTTGAAGTTGATCATACTAGTTTCATAAACAGTCCTTGATGTGCATTTTTAAATGCAAATTAATGATTTTTTAATGACAAATTAAAGACTGAAAAATTATCACTGAAATTGCATGACATTTCAATCAAATTTAATTGCAATATAACATCAAAACAAATTGATCAAGTCACGAAGACATTGGAAAACAACTCAAAGTGGTTGTTTTAGAAATAGGAATGTATATGTAAAAATAAAATAAAAAAAAGGCAAATCAAAATACTGCCAACCATACAAACATGGTCAGAAACCATTTTGAACATTGTTTGTAACATTTCTGATGAACTTCAAATATATACAGTCTAACTGAATAACTCAAATTTAATTTTAATATGCAAGACAAGAGGTCTGTGATATATTGTTTTTTTTTTTAATTGAAGCCAGTAAGCTGTATGTTCAGCAGCAACAACTGAGAGAAAAAGGCAACAAGTGCAAGAGTTTTAAATATGGCATTATTCATTTAGAGTACTCCTTAACAGTTTGGCAACCATTGTATGAAACAAATATTGAGGTCTTTTTTTTTTTTTTTGTATGCTCCTTCCATTCGGTACTCTTCTTCACAGGGCATCTTCAATTGTTGTACCCATAATATTGCTAGAGCATATTGCTTGCCAAATTTCTTAATGCACAGCTTATTACAGCATTTGGCGTGAGAACACTTGTTCTAAATCTACAAATTAATTAGTAGTCCACATTAACATGGATTTAACACCACTGCTGGTGTCTGAAGGTGCTGAAAAAAAATCTCACATCTCACAGTTGTTCAACATGTGCCAATTATCTTCTCCATCTGTTGACGCGTGATGCAAGTGAGTAGAATTTTTGCTCCCATGAAAAACTTGCCATGAAGACTCTGGGCTTGTCTGGCAATATCCTCACATTCGAACTGCACGATGGCTTCCCCAACGCCATTGCCCTGGCTGTCCACAAGCAATACGATTGCATTCTCACAGATGTTAAAGCGCAAGAAAAAATCTCTCACCTCTTGTTTCCTGATATCTGCAGGAAAATTGCGTGCATATACACACGACATGGTTAAATGTGTATTTTTATATGGCTTTGGCCTCCAGGCTTTAGTACATCTGTTTTTGCTGAGTATTGCAAACATTTCTTCTTTAGTAATAGATGACACTTCAATGTTTTTTAAGCCAACAGTCGTCCCATTCATGTTCAGAGCTGAGGTGTGATCTTCTGCACGCTCGAAGGTAATGAACGCAGTGCTTGTCCTTTCTCCCCACTTGTTTAATAAATGTTTTATTCTGTGGTTTGGGATTGCATGACAGCCGAAAATGTTCTTGATCTCCGTCTTGGTTATATTCCTTGAAAGATTATCGACCATAACGCAATGTTCGTTTTGAGGGGACGGAAAGTTTCGGCAGAATTTTTTAGGAGATCCTGCCGAGGGTTGTTCATCCGCACTTCTTTTGGTTAAGAAATCTCTAATTGCGTTTCTATCCGTGTTGACCTTCTTTTGCTCTGGGAAAGCATGAGGTCTGATGTTTTGCATGCCATTTTGAGACTCCTCCACAGCATCAGTCCACATCTTCTCATGGGCAAGTCTCACCTCAACATTGAATTCTTTGAATTTTCTGTGGCTGTATTTCAGCCCTTCCTCAGCATCTGCAAAACTTGCCAGCTTCGCCAGACAGCACCAGCCCAGTTGCAGTCGGACTTTCGTAATGACCTCCAACACCGGGAGTCCCCTTAGGAATTGGTAGATCTCTTGTTTGGCAACAGAGTCAGGAAAACCATAAAGCCGAAGGTAGCCTGGCTTACATGTACTAAGGTTTTCTCCACTGCTTTCATGCTCCTTAGATGCCAAGTCATAAGTAAGAATATGCTGGGTATCTGTATTTGTTTGGTTGTTAATTGTGGAATGGCTGATTGTTTTTGGAACGTTATGGTTGATATCTTCAGGCATTTGGCTGGCCGGACTTTGGCGATTCACTTTGTTGTAAGAATGCGGCCCATGAATGGCAGCCATTAGACTTAGCAAAAGAGCTGCATTGGTGTCAGATGGCATTGATGGTACTATTTTAGTCTCTACAGTGGACTTTGGTTTCCTCAGTCTTGACTCCATTTTTCTCTTCAATTCAGCCAAACTGCTGATATGTAATGAAATAGCAGAGCCTCTGAGGAGTTTTCCAGAGTAGCGCATAGCTAGTTGGCCTTCTCTCTCCGTATTAAAAATAATGAAAGCTTCCCCCATCTCACCACCGATGATATGAACACCGCCCTCAGGTATGTGCAAGCCATGGAAAAACCTGCGAATATCTTCAGATCCTGCCTCTGTGTTTAAACCTTGCAAACGCAGAACCACTACTGTCATGATCAAATTCTTCTTACAAACCACTGAGATCTGTTAAAAAAGGCAAAAAGTAAACTTTTAAATAAGTTTCTCGAGCAACAACACACACAAAAAACACAAATCGTGTACAAACTACTTTTTGTTTAAAACTTTCAAAGAGTGCAAACAAATTCACATCAGAAAATTCACTTCCAGCTAAACAATCGAAAAAAAGTACTCAGACCTGTACTTACCGTTTGTTTTTCTTTAAAACATATACTTCTTACAAATTTTATTCTGCACAAGACTTTCTCTGTCAGAGAAACCACGCGGTAACCTGCAAACAGCAAAGCACGCGTCCGGTCTGTGGCGGGTAACCGCTCAACTTCCTTTCAAGACTTTTTAAGAGGAGCACGGCAGCGCGCACGCAACACGCGTTTCTGAACGTAAACAGGAACAGATACGTCATTCAGCGTCATCTGCACCATGGCGACGGGGACGCTGAGAGCTTTCGTGTGCAGTTGCTCGATCGTATTCCTGTTCAAATTAAACACCTTTTCTTGCCAGCAGTTTTCTATATCTGTCCAGCAGCCTTCGGATTGTGGTGCTGAAAGTTATTTTGATATTTCGAGCTTGTCTTGTGCGAAATGTGGACCGAATCAAGTCAACAGCAAATCAGGTACGTAGAACGCGCTAACAGATTAGTTTGCTTTGTTTTGACCAACCCAGCCTGCACATGATAGAAGTTTTACGCTAGAAAGAAGTAATTTACTGAGATATCGATATATCTGTTGTTCATTTAACCTAGATTCATGCGAGTATGTCTCTGGTCAGGCACGCGAGCTGATAAAACGTTATGCAAATGCAGCTGCTCATAACACCACAATAAATAAATACATGCTAAATGTAGAGAGGTTTATTTGTCATTATTAAACCTGAAAGTTTTATAACATGCTTCATTGTAAACCTGCTTGTACGTTGTGTATATTTCTGCCATATAGGACTGACATGTGAGTGTCAGACTGGTTTCAGGGTGCTGGTCAGTAATGGGGCGTCCATCACGTGCCAGCAGTGTCCAGAGTCCAGTCAGGTACTGTTTTGAATTTGGATTACTCATTTGACATCCCATATATTGTTACTGTATTAATAACATTAAGAATACTAATACTATTTTACAATAATATGATTACTCTCATTCGCAGGGGGTCACTCAGGATGGATATGGATGCATCCGTTGTCCTGGAAGTGTAGGGGTGAATGGCAAGTGCCAGTGTCCTGAGGGAAGCGTGCTGGGTAGGTAAACGGTGCACAGTTTTAGGTAAAAGTTGCTGTTTTAAATAAAAAAATAAATAATTGTATGGCATCTTATTGTATTTGTCAGTGGAGAGAGATGGAAATGGGATTCCATTAAATGAAGCGAGATGTGAAGCATGTAGTGCGACAGTACCTGCTTTTTCTGCCCCTGATAAGACAGGCAAAAGGTAAGACTGCCATTCCTATCAATGACACTGGGTTTTCATGTTGCATAAAAAGTGATTACTTTTGTCCGGACATGTGTATGCTTAGGTGCGTGAGATGTGAGGACTCATTCATCAACTCATCTCAGTCATGTGTTTGCGGGGCATCAAACGTACTGGTGAGAATTTCTTGCATTTGTTTACATTTATGTATTTGTTTATGTGATGCATTTGAAGTGATGAGACAATTCACACTGTTTACAGGCAGGAGGGATGTGCTTCCCTACAAACAGTTTGCCTACTTCAGTTGCCTCAAATGTCATCTTTGGCCAACTGGTAAGAGTCGAAAGTTGATACTATGAATTTGTTTGTGTACTGTTGTTAGTGTGCTTGGGTTCATTGTTTTAAAGTGTAATGTGTGTTTGTGTTACACAGACCCTCTCTCTTCCATCAGCATGGTTTTCAAGATTCATGTATTCTTCAGCAGCTGCCTGTTTGGTAAGTTTCTACACACACATGCATTTTCATCTATTTAAAAAAAAAAAGACCTGTTATATGACCTTTTACAAAGTGTTGCATTTGGTAGTTGTGCAATAATTTTTTTAATCTATTCGTTAAGTAATCGTTATTCACTGAGAATAAGGATTATATAGTTTGTTTGATGCTAATGTGAGATGACAAATAATAAATATTTTTGAATTAAATTAACATTTAAACATTACCTTGTTATAATAGTGCTTTAAAATTAATATATTATGTTATATATTATATAACTGTAACTATATAACAAATTTGGTTATATTAATAAAACTATTAATATAACCTATTAATATACTATTATACTGTTATACTATTAATTATATAACACACATCTTAATACCTCTTAAGCAAACTAAGCATTGAACATAACCTGTTCCGAGGCAGTTTATGTTTAGAGACTTAATGTAAATACCTAAAAAGTTACCCCTGTTTTTGGAACCAAAAGTTGAGGTTATTTGCTTACTTACTCATAAAAAATACCTAGGTATATCACATAGCCTGCTTTCTGGAATACGCCCCGATTGCTCTGCTGGATCATTGTGTTGTGTTGACCATATGTTATGCCCCTCACCATAACCACATGATTTTAAGCCCACTATTACTAATTAAACTTCTTGAGGCAAATTTTAACTATCACTGAATAAAAAACAAACCTTTTCCAATTTTAATAAAAAAAAGTATTCTTTTGCAAAAGAAAAGTCAGCAGTCATTCCAAGAGTGGCTGCAGAGTGTGTTCTACAACCAAAACATTTCTTCCCTCCATTATACTATCTCTAACCGCCAAGGTCAACACTCTGCTTCTTCTGTTATTTTCCACAGATAATAAACACTAGAAAAACTTTCCCACATTTCATACTCTTTCACAAAGCCGTTCCCATGCATAGCAAACATCACACAATTGATGTTTTATTAACAAATTTCGGGAGAATTAAACCTAATTAAACACAAGTGGAACAGGCTCAGATAATTAAACCTAATTGAATACGAGAGGAGCATGTTAAACTAATCAGTTAATCAATGATAGGAGGTGTATATATACAACTGTAGCGATAACAAGTCTCGGGGAATAATTTATTTAAATGGTACTCATACTCATGAGTCTATAATGTGACTCGCTGGTTGTATATTAGTTATTAATTTTATAACGGGACTTTTAACCCTGTTATTATCAAAGTCGATTTCAGTCATCCAGATTTTCCTCTCGTCTCGCGAGTGGAAAAGGGGATTTCTTCATCGAATATCAATCTTACAAACTCGAAGAAATATAAATCTGTTTGATCAGGACAAATAATATTTCATAAGTTTTTACAATTTGTATTACTGAAATAGTAACACAAAAATCAAGCTTAATTTGTAGCTAAGATCTTACGTCATCAGTGACTTCAAATCCATGAGCAAGGCATTCACTTCAATGTAATTATTGGGTTTTAATTTGACACTAGAGTATACAAAACTACGATTTCACACAGGGTGAAACATGCATATATGTGGGTAACAAAACAACATACAGGGAAAAATCTAATCTTAACGAATAAAACAAAAGTAACATAGAATGAGAGAGAGAGAGAGAGAGAGAGAGAGAGCTGCAGACAACTTTTATCACGCAGTTCTTTCCAAGAGGCCCCAACTTAATTCATACTATTCCCGTAAACAGGAATGCTCAAGACAACCTTTAAGCGCAGTTTGATTGCGAAATAGGATACTTGCATTTAAGTTTTAGGTGTGTAGGTCTGTTGCTGTTTCTTAAGGATCTCTTCAAGGCAATGATGCTTGGATTCCGGGTGTGATTGCTGGTCGTGTCTTTCGGGCAGGTTTGCTCGTTTCTCCTTGCCCGCTCTCATGCTCAATCGTTCATCTCTCCAGAGTGGCAGAGTGGCAGAGTGCCATCTCTTCATCCCATCTCTCAAGTTGGAAGCGCCGAAGCGCGGGTCTGTCTTTTGGCGGAAGGTGCTCGCAAAGAGTCATTGTGGGTCTAGGTTTTATAGATGAGATAGGCTGAGATAATTCAATCAGGAGCAGAATGGGTCACAAGACCCCCTCTGTTCCTATTGAAAGCCCCCACTTTCTTGTGACTCAAACAAAGATGGGTGATGTATTAAGAGCCCATCTTTCTTTCTTTTCCCGGAAAGTGTATAGTTTCATATTGATGCCATTTGTCGCATCAATATGAATTCGGTATTCAATATTTAAATACCGAATTCATTGCCGTTGGGAGTCCGCGATTCCAATGATACCATGAATGACAGTATTGAAATTCGAGAATGCAGAGATACAGAATTTACAGTTACTAGCCTACAGAAATTGATTTCACATGCAGTAAACATCCAAGTTACTTCAAAACATCATATAAAACATTGCATCATCACAATACATATATTTGGTACATTGAAGAGGTAATTTAATCTAAAAGTCCATATATTGCTGATGTGTGTTCTCAGAGCAGTTTCTCTGTGTATGTGTGTGTGTATGGGTCAGAGGTCGAAAGCAAAGGGGGGTTGTTTGGATGACGTGTATGCTGCAGCCCAAAAGGCCTGAGGTGTCCAGGACTTCAACACACAAAATCCTTTCTTTGGGGATTATAATGTGGCGCCTCATCAGTTAATTAGTAGTATAGTTGCAGTACAAGGGACTTCTGTAGGGTGATTACATCATCCCAGGATACGTGATTATCTGAGCTCTGGTCATCCGGTCATATGGTTAATTATTAACTCACTACCATCTCCCATTGTCGCTACACAGCTGATGGGGGGAGATACTCTGGGTTCAGGCAAAAATTCTGAGCCCGGAGCCCTCCCGGGATAGCACGCCAAATATGCACAATCTACTCTATTTAATTGATATAAGTGTGAACTCGTGAATGTTTTTTTAAATATATGAACACAGAAATAAATGCATGCATAGTGATTAAATAAATATTTCTTTGTTGTGGTACATTTTAAATGATCACTGAATAAGAGACAAACCTTTTCAGTACATTTCAGTAAATTGTTTATACCTTTGCAAAGGAGAGTCAGACAGTCATCATTAATGCATGCAGAGTACATTTTCAGTTACTTCTTATACCCTCTATGACAGTCACTGCTCCCTCTTCAGCTTTCCATACGTGGCAAAAGTCTTAAGCATATACGTGACAACCCTGTACCCTCAAACTTTAGGCACATGAAAACCTCTAGGGTCATGGACATGGGACCTGCACAAATAACCCTATTTGTCTTACTTTGAGGCCCTCCACTGTATCTTATCTCCCAGCTAATTTAACACAAAACATGCATAACACAATATTCGTTCATGTATAGATATTTGTGAACACAAAAATACACATGCATCATGATTTAAATAATTGTTTCCCCTCTATGATTAGTTTTTTCCTTCACGTCTTCTATAATTGAATTTTTCTTCCACAAACTCAACCAGGCATCGTCCCTTTTTTGCACATACCCTGGGAATTATTTAAATGAGGAATATTGCGATGTGTAAATTCCCGGAAGAACTACAGACTACAATAGAGGCGGTTAAGAGAGTTTGGTAACAGTGCTTACCAATATCAAGCTTTGAGTCAGTTTTGCAGGTCTCGTTAGTCAAGCTGGAATCAGCTGACTGTCAGCACATCTACATCTACCTATAGGAACACGGCATCTATCACAGCATACATATAGACTTAATTTCTGAATTATTTTGTACATTTAATATGAACATTAACGATATCTGCAATACATTATGTTGGTTCTGTTCTGTTTACCCTAAACGGGGTTATTGCTGCTCTCCCTGCTCTTATCCATGCTAGTCTCCATGATGCGCTGGGAGTTCTTACCCAAAACGGAACCATTTTGCCAACCCAAACTATATCCTAATAGTCAATCAATCATATTTGACGATAAAAGTCCTGACAGTAATAGAGAATAAATCCATTTGAAGTGGGCTTTGTAACTTAACTCAAGCAGCAACATTATGACCCATACTAACGAAAGTTGAAAATGTAAAAATGCATAATAGGTCCTCTTTAGATGTTTATATGCCATACTTCTGAACAAATATGTGTTTTGTTCACTTTGTTCTGTAGTTGTTCTCTAACCGGACAGCATGTCAGTCTCTGGGCAACATGTGTGTGATGAACATGCACTCTTCCAGCACCATCAACAATGATGCCTGTGGCCTCTACAACACAATCTACAGAGCAACAGCTGCTCAGGGCAGCAGTCAGGACATCTCCTACTGGTAATACATATACAGTTATTATATTGTACTATGCCATTTACTATTGGACCATTTTAAATTGACTAAGAGAGCTCTGTCCAACAGAGAATCTTCCAGTTATTATTTATTCCGTTACCGTACAACATAAAACAAGCTAATTCTGTTCCACTGTTTGGACACTGTTTCTTAACTTACTGTTATGACATTGCTGATTTCCCCTTAACCCTTCTGTTGATTTGCTTATGTGTGAACGGTTCTGCAAATGAATTTGGCCCATTTTAGGATTTTATTTTGGCATTTGCACAATTTAGTTTTTTTCTTAAATTATCATTAATGAGGTCTGTAATCAACCATAGATGATCCGTAAATTTCAATATAAATTGCATCTGTTATATACTGAATACACAGTGTGATTCCTTCTAAATCAACTGCTTTATGACTGTGATGAAGAGTGAGAAGAACCTAATTGATCTGATATTACATCAGTTATATATTACAGCTGCTTACATCATGATACTGTTAAGAAGTAGCACTGTCAAATGGGCAAAAGGACCCAGTGTCCTCGTATTTGTGATTCTCATAGACAATGTTGTGGCTGCAGGAGGACAAACCTGCCGTGGCTATACTATGGAGAACAGCTTGGGTTGGCATCACGAATTCTACAGAATGAACCACTTCCTGTTGGATTCAGCTTTAAAGGGGCACAAAAGGTAAACACTGTGGAAATCTGTGGCCTGTTGCAGAAGCTAGTTTCAGTTGCTACCCAGGTAAGTTTGAGATCAGATGGAGCAAACTGTTTTTTTCGGGCTCAAGAAGGACTCAATGGATTGGTTTTTAGCAGTGTTCATCACCATGGTAACTTAAACTACACCAATAACCTGGGTTAAAGATCGCAAACCCAAACTGGACCAATCAGCTGCAAGTAAAGAAGATGCAATAAAGCCACACCCCCTTTATCTCTCGATCCAAATGAAAGCAGTTTATAGTGAAAAAACTGTAGAGACAAAATTACTCATCTTTTGGTGATAATTATTTATTATATTTATATTATATTCATTATAATTAATTTATATTAATATAATATTTTCATATAATTATTATATTAATTGACAAGTATCCAAATATTAATATAAATATAATACATATATTCAAAAATTCTTTTAAACAACATGTATTCATTTAAACTCTTTGTGAACCTATAATTATTAGGCATATTTCTTTGTTTCACATCATGGATTAATATAATCTTTCAGCTGCCTTCTCAAACTTTCGCTTTATTCCTGCTTTGTAAATGCATTTAATTTAATTGTTAATTTTCAAAACAATCTCTAAGTCTTCAGAAGAGAAGTGAATTGCGCCGTCTGTCTTGCGAGAAGTGAATCAAACGGACACTGTGATTGGCTGTTTGCCGCATGTCACACTTTCATGCGCTTCAGACTCTGGATTAAACCTGAGATGAAAGAGAACGTTTATACCTTTATATTATATGTTTATATAGCTTTGAGAGACCATTGAACTTAATCTAAACCAGACTGGATCATTCTGGATTTGTCAACTGTAAATCGACTTTGAAACTCAGAGTTTGTTCAGCTAGCTTCATGCTACAATACAATACATATTGTAAACATAAACATACATGTTGTCATTTTCACAAACCGTCTTCCCACTTTCAGAACACTAACATCGAGCTGCGGGCCGCTGTATATTCTGTGCGTGGGGAGTTTATGAGATGGGAGAGTGTCGGTGGAGGAAACCTGCAGGTAGGCAGACCAATTTCTTGGGTTGGGTTTACGAAAAAAATGTAAGAATAAAATTATTCTTCATTTCTATATGTTTCTTATTATTTACTAAGAAGTTAGAAAGCCTGTCCTATTTTTATTCTTTTTTTAATAAAATATTTTTTTAAATTAAATTCCCATACCAGAAACATACAGCTCTGGAAAAACTTAAGAGACCACTTAACATTGATTTTTCAATGTTAAGTGGTCTGCTGGTCTTTTCATTTTTACCAGAGCTGTATATAAAATAATAATTTGCTTAAGAAAAAATATGTTCTTAAAGGGATAGTTCACCATAACTTGAAAATTAAGTCATAAATTACTCACCCTGAAATAAATAAAAAATTATGATGTGAAATAATAAATCATTTATAATACATACTGCAATATTCCATGAAAAATAAGGTATTTTGATTTCAAGATTATTTTAACATTCTTACTAACTTCTTACTTACAAATTTCTCGTCATAAGATTTCCGTGAACTTGACCCCTCTTTGTGAAAGCTTGTAACAAATTGAAAAGTATTGTGCAATACAAAGTTGCTTAATTTATCATCTATAGCTCTGTCCAGATACCCTTACCAGTCAACAGTCCGCCTTCACGTTTGGGACAGCCTACAAGCAGAGTGTGAGTCTCAAATATCTTCTATTTCATCCATGGATGCTTCTCATTTCTTATTTGTGCATTCTCGTTTCCTGCTTCCTTTTCTTGCATCTGTGGAAAGAAAATGAGGATCTTAATTGTATATAGGAATATTCTTGATCACAAAGTGTTATCAGCCACGTTCAGTGGATCTACCCTTATGTTGTTTAGGAAATTCTTATAAATAATAATAAAGCAATATGCCCATTTGAAATGTATGGTTTAATCTGTAAAGATAAAACAAACATGCAAATTGTTGGGGCAGATGTGAAGAGAGAGGAGAAATTGTATGAGTGTCAGGTTTTTTGACAAGAAAAACTTCCACATAACTGTGCATCCTCGCTTATAGCTCCTCAGAAAGCTTCCTCACTCCTCGTTCCTCTCCTCCTCATGGTGCAATTAGAGAATTAAGATGTCCTTTAAGATAGCCTACTTTGATTGGTCAGAGGCTGGAGGACATAGTAGCGAGGAAAAAAAGAAGTATCAATTTGAGTATTTAGAAGAATTCTATGTGTTCTGTCATATTGTATTTAGCAATTTGTTCTGCAGTTTGTATTATGCATGTTTTATTTTCAGCTGAATATGTGGATGTGTTTTAAAGTTGTTGTTTTTCTTTCCTTAGTGTGTTCTTTCTGTGTCAGAGCTCTTGACTGGTTATCCAGAGCCTGTGTTCTATGACGTGTTCCTGGTCATTCAGAAGGCACAGGAGGACAAGCGTCTTCTTGCAGTGCCTCTCCTAAATGTCAACCAGCAGTTTAATGGCCAGTTCACTAATCAGGGTACAATATACAGAGACATTTTTTGATCAAACACTGTCATATGTGAAGGACTTGCTGCTAAGTTATCATAATGCCACCTTCTCCTGTGTCAGGATCTAACATGAATAACTGGTTCCTGACCCGGAGGCTGATGCTTGTGGACACGTTGAGTGGAAGAGAAAACTCTTTGAGTTCTTCACCCAGAGCCATACGTGTGGCCTCTGACATTAAGATCGGGTAAATACTATGCACTCCCAACTGCATAATAGCTATAAGGGCTTTTCACACTTAAAATGAAGTCATTCTAAACCCCAGCTAAATGGGATCCTGGGTTTTCTTGCTTCACATTTCACATTACTCATTAATTGTTCATAAGCTGATGTTTCACATTGTACAATTCTAAACCCTGGGTTAACATAAAGCATTACACATCCTCATATCACACATTGCTGACTTTACTATCATTTTTCTGACTTTTGTGGACTTTTCGGACTATAAAGTTAAGAAGGAAAAGTATTTTCTTCACTCCAGTTTTACATTGCATCAAAGGCTGAAACAATGGTTTATGATATACAACCAACAGTGTTTCCTTGACTGTCCAAAGCAGATGAATATAAGGCATGTGATTGGGTGCTGGTTACTAAGCACCTAGTCATAACATTCTACTGCCACACCGTTTCACACTGTACATGTTTGGCACTGCAATGTGGGGTTAGGATAAGGTTTTTCATAGCCCTGGTGCTTACCCCACTTCTAAAAGCTGGGTTTAAGGTTTTAGTTTAACAAAGAATGAAAATTCGGTTATTAATTACACTCATGTCATTACAAACCTGTAAAACCTTTGTTCACCGTTTATCCAACCTTTGACACGGAAGAAAAGAAATGCTTGAATGGTCATTATTTATTTTTATTTAATATTTTTTGCACTAAAAGTATTCTCGTCGCTTCATAACATTTAAGGTTGAACCACTGTAGTCACATTGACTATTTTTTAAAAATGTCTTTACTACATTTCTGGACCTTGAAAGTGGTAATAACGTTGCAGTCTATAGGGGTCAGAAAGCTCTCGGATTTCATCAAAAATATCTTGATTCGTGTTCCGAAGATGAACAAAGGCCTTGCAGGTTTGGAACGACATGAGGGTGATTAATAACAGGAATGTAATTTTTGGGTGAACTAACCCTTTAAGAACAACGACAACATGGGCTTAAGCACAGTGTGAATAGTTTGAGATCTCACTAAGCTTGATGTCCTGCACTGAACAGGTTTCAACTGGTTCCAAATACACAGAAGGGACAGGTCTACCCCCCTTTGATGACCGTGGTCTATTCAGATATACTCGTCACTAACCCCAGCACCCAGACTGTTACTGTAAGTCTACAGCATACCTTTATATGTAATCCTTTAGGCCAGGGGTTCTCAAACTGGAGACCACCACTCTCTGCTAGGGTATTTGCAGAAAAGAAAAAAATCTATGAAAATATAATAAATAGTAATACATTTATATAGTACATTTTATAGTAAATAAATTATTACCATTTTGACATGATTTGACCATTATTACCATTGTGCTTTATAAAACGTAGGTCTGAAATCATACAATATTATATGCATGTTAAAGCGTTTATATGACCAGATAACTGTTATTTTCTGGTTTTATGTATGCACAGGTGTCGTTCTCTCTTGAGTATACAATGGACCAGGTGGAAGCTCGGATCAAAACTGATGTGAGTATGAACGGGCACCGAACATAATTATTTCTGTTTTCTGTTGGTCAGGACGTTCTGGTGTTTGTTGTAATGCTGTTTGTTTATTTAAATGTGGATTTATATCTAGATTGCTCTTGGTGTGCTGGGAGGGGTGGCTGTTGTCCACTCTTTATTGAAGACAGCAAGCTGGAAAAGAAGAATTGCATCTCCTCTCATTGACCTACAGGTAAGGACTTACATTCAGACACGATTATAAACACAATGCAAAACATATATTCATAATAATGTCCCTTTTTATTTCAGACCATTATGAAGTTTTTGGTGTTCTATGCTGGTGACCTAGCAAATGTTTTCTTCATCATCACTGTTGGAACAGGCCTCTACTGGCTCATATTCTTTAAGGTTTGCATTTGTCATGTCTATGGGTGATACTGTCTAGTCTATTATGAGCCTTACATAAATCTTTTTTTTCTTTTTCTGTCTCTCTCAATATTTTCCAGACAGTGGAGGCAAGTCTGTCACCTTTTATGTTGTTAGTGTAGTCTCATCCACTTCTCAAATATCAGTTTAGTGTCTTTGTTTCTGTGATTTTCTTCCACTGTCCTATCAAATGAGTTTCTTTTCTAGGATGTGCTGTTTACATACCCATTATGTATTGACAGGGTTCTTTATGTCTAAAGGCCTGTTAACATCAAGACAATTGTGTAATTTTGTGTTTCTGACACCTGATTTTCATGTTAAAAGCTACACTATGTAACTTTTCCTTCCGCTAGAGGACGCCTATTCAAAACAAAGGCGTAGTTTGATGACACCAGGTCTGAGCGCAGAAGCTTAGGACATGTGGTTTTCACCTCACAGCCGGTGGAAAAGAATCAGGATAGGACTTGAGTGTTGAGGGAGTTGAGCAAGGCCGTTGGAGCGATTGTTACACAAACACACGGCTCGCAAGCAGCGGGACTTTTATTATGACGGGACACAGTCGCAGGCGCCATTTCCGTTTTTCTGGTCATTAGAAAGAGGTAACGCAGCTCTGTTCATCATTTTGGATACATTTAAGTGTGTTTAAAATTATGTTATGACGTTACTTTGTGCGTTCGCTCAGTGGCTGCTGTGACACTTGTTCACACTGCTCAGTTTTTTGCCAAATAAAGCCGATGACTCTCTCAGACGTCCCAGTTCCTTTGTTAAAATAGCAGTTTTCTCAAAATTTACAAACAGTTGGAAACATTTGGAATATTGTAAGAACTCAAACATCATTACTTCAAGTTGACTCGGATTGGTTAAGACATAGATAAACATTGAAAATCTCCACACATAGACATAGTTCGAAGTGTATCTCCAATGATTATCCGGATGACAGCAGGGGTCCTGATTTAATGACCCACCAAGGTCACGTTTCAGTGTTTGTAGATGTTCACCCCACTATAGCCAGGGCCTGTAACAAAAGGTACTGCTGACACCCACACACATACAAAGATACACAGCTTCTTCAAGGTTGAAGTTGGTTGAGCTCTAGCTCTGATCAGGAAAATTTCCCAAAACAAGCTGATAAGATGTTCTTTCTGAAGAGGTTCAGACAATTTTTCTCTAGGGATTGAAGATGAAAAATGAACTGTGAATTGGTCACATAGGAAACTGGCCTGAGTGACCTCAGTGACCTAGGCTGTCAATGTCAGCTAGAAAAGTAAAAAAATGGTTGGTTTCTTTTTAAAAAATGTTCCGGTGAAAAGACATGTAATTCTAATTAAGTCTCATAAGCTTGAGGCTCAACATTTAGAAGGATAAATATTGATTAATACTTGATTACAAACAACTCAAAATTATATTGAAGCAGCAGGTGATTCAAGAATCCACCCCTTCATTGTAAACAAAGGATCTGAAGGAGGCTTTGGAATTGGACACTCTTTTTTCGTGCTGCTGGGATGCATTCGGTCTTGCAATACAGCCTCTGAATAAGAACACAGGTTGAAAAGCTACATTCATACCACTGACACTGCAACAGTCATAATATGACGTCACACTCCACGGTGTCTTGTCTTTTTTCAAGAATAATTCAACATATAATCATCTAAAATGTAAAAATTGAGGGGGAGAGGGTGTTTGGTGAGTAAAATGTGTGTTTTTTGGCAAGGTTGCCTGCTAAAATTTGCATTCATGGGTCTATTTATCACATAATAGTTGCTTTAACCAGCGGACATAAAAAACCCGCAAAAAAAAGACTTGGCAACACAGTGCAGTTGAGTTCTGTTGACATTTGACAACTAACGTAATGCGTCGCTTCGTTGCTCTGATTGGTCGTAGGTCTATCCAATTGATGTCTTTCCTGGTTCGGTTGAAACATGCCCTATAATCACAGCCCAATGGAGCAGTTTCAGACTCATATTCTGACTAGAATTGAGTATGACCACGTCAGGCTACATGCTAGGTGTATATGACTTTCTTTTTTCAGTCAAACAAAATCATATGAAAATCAAATGTGCGAGCTATGTAAAAAAAATGCCCTGGCTTTTCCAAGCCTTATAATGGCAGTGAATGGTAAATGAGGTTTGAAGGTCAAAAAAGCGCATCCATCCATTCTAAAAGTAATCCACATGGCTTCAGGGGGTTAATAAAAGCTTTCTAAAGAAAATCAATGTTTTTATTTTTTTTAAAGACAAATTTAAAGTAAGGTCTTTGTAGCCTAAAATAACTATCTTCCGCCAGGCAAGATCCCCCAGGTAGACAAGTCGACTTGTGCCAGTAAGAGTAGACATATGCATTACCAGCCATACATTTAAAATAAAATGTTTATCGCACCAAACTTGTCTTGGTGTGAATGGGCCTTAAGATAGAATCAAGACAAATAAAAACAAGGTTTTTTTATATATCTCCAGGCCCAGCTATTTGTGTCCGTGTTGCTGCCATTACCAGCTCAGGAGGAACGTTTTGTTGTTTATGTTGGTTGTGCCTTTGCATTGAAGGTGAGTACAAATATGTACATCAGCTTATATACTACAGTCTGCATAATTTAAGTAATATTTTGTCTCTTCTCTCCATTCCCTTTCTTTCTTTCTTTCCAACCCAACTCTTATTTTTGTTACAGACTGTACAATTTCTTCATAAGCTCTTTGTTCAGCTATCTGTAGATATTTTCTTCATAGACTGGGAAAGACCTCGTGGTAAATCCAGTAAACATGTGGAGGGTAATTACATTACATTAATGTGTTTTTCAAATACACGTTCCATTATACCTAAAAAAAAAAACTATACACCTATACAGATTTAACCCAATTGTCTAAAGTTTTTTAAATTAATATTCCATATAAAAGTGTTTTAATGTGCTCAGGGTCTGGCGAAGCAAAAAGTCAAGCATCTCCTGTCAGTATCTGGAGAACATATTTTGTGGCCAATGAGTGGAATGAGATTCAGACCATTCGCAAGATCAACCCCACTTTTCAAGTCATTGCTGTGCTCTTTTT
Organism: Pseudorasbora parva; assembly: GCF_024679245.1. Lineage (NCBI taxonomy): Eukaryota > Metazoa > Chordata > Actinopteri > Cypriniformes > Gobionidae > Pseudorasbora > Pseudorasbora parva. Next base: position 22,036,679 of record NC_090178.1, on the reverse strand, counting down.
TCTGGAGGTGAGACCAGCGTGCTGCAACATCTCTGATCTACAGTTTGCCTAAAGATCTTATTCTCAAACGGGCCACTCATATAATGCCGCTTTGTTAAGGATTGTGTTAACAATTAATGAATATTGTGCTTGCAGGTGGTGGGATTCTCAAATTTAGCTCTAAGAGACCCCTTGTCCAACCTGCATCGGTCTCCTGAGGCATACACACCTCCATACAGTCTCATACTCCGCTACGGTGTGGCTTCTGCTATGTGGCTCTGCATTGGCTTAATACAGGTAAAAAACATAAAATCTCAACGACAAGCAGTCTGACTCTTTGTGTTTCACCTGTGCTTTTTCACAAATTCCTTTTTGTGTCATTACTTTAGATGATATTCTTCACAGTATTCCATGAGCGCTTTGTGGAAGACAAGATTCGCCAGTTTGTAGATCTGTGCTCAATCAGCAATGTAAGTATTAGACAAACTAAAAATATTGCAGTTGAGCAGATAGACCATATTACTTATAGCCAATAAATGTACAATTTTAGACCATAATGTAGCTTTTTCCTTTAAATGTATATTTTTGTGGCTGTTAGGTCTCAGTGCTGCTGCTGTCTCATCGATGTTTTGGCTACTACATCCATGGGCGTTCTGTTCATGGTCATGCTGACACTAACATGGATGAGATGAATACAAACCTGAAGAGGGAGGCGGTAAGATGGACTTTGAGTCTTACATTTTAAATAGAAGTATGAATGGGAGACTTATTTTATTTGTATGTGTTTTAGGAGAATCTGTGTGGCCAAAGGGGACTTTTGCCGAACTCAGACACTCAGACATTTCAGATTTCAATAACCAACCGCCTGCGAGTACAATATGACCGGATTATTGAGCCGATCAACAGGGTATAAACACAACCACACACACTTATATTAACTTATCCAAAAGAGGACTTGTTTTTACATAAAGCCAAAAATGGTAATGATTATTTTTCTATACTACGAAATGTTATTATAATATACAAGATAGCTTTTTACATTTTTAGAAAAAAACTATTTTCCTTTTGAAGACATAACATTTACATTTATGCATTTAGCAGATGCTTTTATCTAAAGTGAGTTATATTGCATTGGAAGTATATAAGTTCATGCATTCAGTTTGAGCTACAGGAATAAACATCCCATGTTAATTTTGTCCCTGAAGTATACTAAGCACACTCACACACAAATCTTTCAGCAAGGGTGGCTAACAGTGTCTCTACCCCTACAGAGAAACGGTCCTTCAAGGTTGGTGGATGCTTCAGCCAATCCTTGTGAGCAGAGCACAAAAGCATACCATACGATGAACCGATTCCTGGGCTCTGTCATCGATCATGTGAGGACTGCATTTCATTGCTGCTTGTGATTTCCCCTGTAGTATATTGTGGTTTTGATTTGCTTATTCTGAATGCTTCGTATTCTCAGGCACATCGTGAGATGGATTACATCGTGAAGGATAAGCTGCTATTTGAGAGACTCATCGGAATGGAGTTCATAGAGCCACTGGATAAAAGCATATTTTATAATGGTAAAAACACTGATAATCATATGCACACAAAATAAATCTCAGTCATTAGTGTTCTGAGTTATTATCTTTGTGTTTATCTTCCTTCAGATGATTCTCACTCATTCGCTGATGTCCTCTTTTATGGTAATGAGGCTGTGCTGCTGATCTTTGACACACTCTTTTTCTGTGTGGTGGATCTGGGCAGTCAGAACTTCATTCTCGCAGCTGTGTTAACATACATCCAGCAACTGGTTAGTATATGTGGATGTGTTAATGGGCTGGTTTTGTATGATTGTTTTGAGGTGATGATTAAACTGAAGATTTAATGTGCTCTCCTTTAGGTCTTCAGATTAATCCGAAATGGAATGGGCCGCAGGAACCTAGCCAGCAAAACTCTGGTTGACAAAAGATTTCTCATCTAGTTCCTCTGCCTTTTCTGCCTGCTTACTGTTTCTATTGTTGTAATGTTGTTTGTGTTTTATGCCATGGCAGCCTTCAGGTTTCGTCTACAGCCTTTTGTATTTTTTTGCATATAAGTATTATTTGTGCAAGATTTTTTGTACTTTCTTAGCCAAGACATTTTGGAGTCTAATGCATAAATGTTTTTATATTTAAATATTTTTGATCAATTAAATCATTACTTGGTTACATATGGTGGACTTCCTGAGTAAATCCGATACTACATACAGAATAGACCCTGTTTACACCTGGTATTGTGCATTTTGATCGATCAGATCACAAGTGGACGATGCTTAACACAGGTGTAAACAGGTTATAAAACATTTTGAGCTCGTTCACTTTCAACCTCTTCCAGATGTAGTTGGAAACTGATTTAACCGGATTGCTTTCGTGTGGTTGAATCTGTCCGAACAGCCACAAAAGACAAACTGACCTACCGCATAAACATTATGGGAAGTGTGCTGGCCAAAAGGGATTTAAACTACATTTGTATTATACAGCCACAACATTTTTGTATGCTTACGATTCACTATGTGCTGCTGAAAATTCCACATTCAAGTGAAAAAATCCAATAAAAACTGTTAAACGAAAAGGGATTTAAACTTTGTTGGATAAAGACCCAAGTTAGGTTTGGGGACAGAAAACTTACCAAGCACAATGTTCTCCTCCTCATTCATGATTTCTATTACACATTCACAGCGTTTGGCATGGTCTTGTGGCTTTCAGAGCAGAAACAAAAGCTGATCCTCTCCTTATGTTTTTTTCTGTCCACTCAAGTCTCCAGGTTGGTTTAGTAATCGAAAGATCTGGAAAAAAAATTGTTTAGCTACCCATAGACCCTCACCTTAAAGAAATAAGGATGCGTGGTTGAAAGTGGACAGGATTAAAAGACACAGATAAAAAAAAAAAGTATGTAAACAGGTATGTCTCCCCTTCCTCTACTTGTGATCCGACCCAAACACATTTCGATACCAAGTATAAACAGGGCCATAGACATAATAGATTGCGTTAAGTTTTTGAAGGAGCTCAGCACATAGTCTGAAGTTTTTCAGAGCACATATGTGATGACTTGTAAGTGCTCCTTTTGTTAGTTTGTAAGTATACATGGTTCTCTTGGAAGTTATATATGTCCGCAAATTGTTTTTGATACTTGTGTAAAATTGATTACCAGGCCCCAGCGAGGATCGAACTCGCGACCCCTGGTTTACAAGACCAGTGCTCTAACCACTGAGCTATGGAGCCAGACCTGTTGTGTTATTGTCCTTATTACATTTAAAAAGTACAAAAGAAACCTTGCATAGCACTTCAAAGGGTGTGTCCAACATTTCACTGTAGCTTTGATTGTTCAAAGTTTAGATGGAATGACAAACAGATGACTCATTTGTCACAAATGGCATCTTTCTGTCTGCATAACTTTATTTGTTCAATCCTAGCTCATATATTTACAATGACATTTATTTGCAGTGTAAATTTCAGGCAGTGATGATGTGATGAGAACTGTGCCGAAACAGCACAAAGACCCAAATTCCACAAGAGGCCCAAATTTAAATGTTATTGACCCTGGGACTATAAAATAAAAGATCTGTCATTGTGGCACCAGCAAGTCTAACCTACATGGTTATTACACCAAGGATGCTTGCATCAACTGGAAAAGGTTTAGGTCCCAAGATAAATGGGTCAGAAGTCGTCCTGACAATCACAAGGATAAATCATGAGTAGTGCTGGGCAACGATTAAAATGTTTATTCGTGATTAATCGCATGATTTTATGTGATTAATCACGATTAATCGCAGTATGAACAACATTTTATAATGAATACAAAAGTGGTGCTATATGAACAAAAGTGCAATAACATGATTTGCAAACACTAAACAAATAAGGTGCTTTTTACAGCAGTTAAAAGTTAGTAACAGTTACAATATTTCTTGTAAATATCAACTTAAACATTAATTTAATCAACTTCAATTAAATTGGTGATATACATGTAGTGATTCTGAAGGAATATTCTCATCAGCTTTTGCATAGGCCTACTTAAATCTGCATATTTGGGATATTCACCAGAGGGTGTTATTTAATTTTATAAAGGCCATTTTTTAAAAATCTTATTAAATGTATGCATCATCTTTCATGTTAATTTCTTACATTTGATTAATAAATTCAGTTATAATAGTAAAGACACTATAGGCTGTTACCAATCAAATTAAATAATTTAAACTGCAAAAAATACAGCTGCAATAAAAAATAATAAGATTGTTGTTCTAAATAAAACATGCAATTATACTTTTAAACATAACCGCCAATATGGGGCAGTAAGTGATCGTCTTCATAAGTGAGTGATTGAATCGTTCATTCAAATGATTCATTCAAAACACTGAATCATTCAGTAACAAAACACCGCGCTGAGTGTTGCTTTCTTTTGGAACTATTTTCGTCAGTGAAATCATGGGTGAAATGGAACAAAAAAGGTTGTTTGGATCTAAAAATGTAAGTAACTTAATATTAATTAGGCTAATTGTTTATTGAACTAGGCTACACCATTTGCTACACAATTCACGATTGCAAAGTCGACTTGTGTTATTAACAATATCATAAATCATAAATATCAACAACTACAAAAAGCTCAGTTTTACCCCAGTATGTTTCTTCTGTGAATATTTTGCTGCTCAATTGTTTTGATTTCTCCACGAATGTCTCTCACAAAGACAGGCAGCGCAAGCCTCAACGCGACTTTGTTACCAGAGGCAGAGATACACTCCACTATCAATCGCTGTTTACATTGAATATAATAATAATAACAAAAAAAAAATCTGAATCATTCTCGCGTTTCTGGTTATTTTAATATTTGATTTGTCCCAGACAAAAAAATGTCAAGCCCTTGGCTTACAGACAGCACTGTATTCTCCTGTGACCAATGGGTGTTTCTGAATGTGTATTCTGAGGCAGTGAGCAACGGCCTTTCAACATACCGGTAATAATAAATAATTACGTTAATGCGCAATAAAATAATTGTCGGCCTTAATTAATTAATGCGTTAACGCGATAATAACACTTTCCCAGCCCTAATCATGAGTTAAGAAAAAGGAGGGGGATTCCCTACCAAGACAGAGGGTTTAAACAGACTCCATTTTGAGACCTTTTTTAACCTTATCCTGGAACACAGGACTGAAACCACACTCTGAAAGGCACAGAGACTGACTCAACATATCAAGTAGCATTAGATCAATCCCAAAAAGTAATAAAAACACAACCATCAATCCCATTTAAGAATTAGAAAGTGGGTCATATCATTGTTTGGCTGCAGTTTGCAGTAATTAAGATGTGTCCCAGTTTGTTTGCACATGAAGTCTGAAGTTCTTTATCTTGGTGGCTTTTGCAGTGTTGAACTTTATCAGATCTGTTTGATTGATTTTGTTATATTGGATTGACGGCCATTTTATGTTTTGCAAAGTTGGTTTGATACTGGCTCAGAAGTGTCCTCGATTGCTCAGGCCCCAGTGAGGATTGAATTTGTGACCCCTAGTTTACAAGACCAGTGCTGTAACCACTGAGTCTAACTTTTCCCCCTGTCCTTATTACCATCTAAAATGTACACTCTGTATCTGCAAGAGGTTTGTCTATCTTTGTATTATTTGCATATGACTATCAACACAGTACTACATGGTAGGTCTAGTGTGCCAAAAGGTCAATAGTAATTCACTTGTTCTATCAAGACTGGACTATTGTAATGCTCTCTTGCGTGTACTGTCAAATCTCTGCAACTGATCCAGAATGCGGCAGCAAGATTGGTCTTTACAGAGTCAGAGAGAGCGCACGTCACACCTTACTACTTGGCAATTGCCATAAAATTGAAGGCACTGGTATTTGCTTACAGAACGACCACTGGCTCTACACCCCTGTACCCAAATTCATTACTTCAGACTTTCATGCCCTCCAGAAGCTTGTATGCGAGTGAATTGTGCTTTGTGGTGCTATCCCAAAGAGGCACAAAATCACTTTCACAGACCGTTACCTTGACCTTGACTGTTCCCTGCTGGTGGAATGACCTGCCTAACTCAACCAGAGCTGCTCAGTATTTAGCCATTTTCAAGACACTTGACCCATTATTATTCTATATATCTATTAAAAAATTCCTACTGTGCTCGACTAACTGGGAGTAGCCATAGCATATTGTTTCCTATTATTGGTTTGATTGTAACTTGGAGTTTTTTCTTCATGCATTTTACAAGAGTTGTATGTATATTGATGTACATTTCTGTTGCATGTACTCTTCACAGGATGCATGTTTCTGTTGCTCGTTCGCCTCACTATTTCTGTTGCTTAAACGCCTCAGAATGTATGTTTCGGATGCATGTATGCCTCAGGATGTAGGGGTGAGAGGGGCACAAAGTAATGCGGGGCTGTAACACTCATGGTGTAAAACTTTCCACACATGCCAGCATGACGAAACTTGGTGTATTTACTACTTGCAATATCAACACTATATAGAGAAAAAATTCTGATCTAACCAGCAAAACTAGCCGAGTTTAAATCTGAGTTGTGCAATGAGCCCATTAGAACTATAATATTATATTTTATGAATTCTATTGAGAAACTACAAGAAAAGGGGGAATAAAGACCAAGAGTCAATGTTCAGAAGTTATTAATTATTATTATGTTTTGAACTGTGCAGTATATCATGTGTTTTGTGGTGTGTTATTCAAAAAATCCATTATTTTATATGAAAAAGTTAATAATTGTATTTTATACAAAATTTTTGAGTTTTTCTTGCATTTTTTTTTTTTTTAATTATATCTGATAACATTTTAAGCTGTCATATGGTCATGTTACAATGTACCCCACCCATGGGGCATGTTGTCACATTTTGCTTCCATTCTTTCCGGGTAAATCACGAAACAAATATACACTGTATTTATGAAAACGAAGCCACGCAATTGTACTTCACGTGGGGAAAAAATAATAATACTCTGAACCCCAGTGAATTTACACAAACTGAGACAGTCAAAAAATGTTGTGCCCTTCCCTCTTGTTTCTGTTGCCCAATATTTTTCTTAAGTTGACAAGCAGACTGATTCTCTTCTGTGCTAAGGCCATAAACCTTGCTTGTCAGCATTTCCAATTCACATTCAAATCCTTCTTCAACAATTATTTATTTGACAATTTGTATGCATCTTTTGTTTAATCTTTCTTGCTGTCTAATTGAATCATCCCCCTTCCCTTAAAGATGAGGTCGGGGTTTGTTCTTCCTCCTCTTCTTCTTGGCTTCCTTCTTTGATTTCTCCTGTTCCTTTTGTAGACGTTGCACAATCATATCACTCAAGTTCGAGTTCACCTGGTAAATTTAGGATTTAACTTGGTACATTTAAAATGTGTAACAGGGGTTTATCACTAGATAGCATCTCATCTTTTAATCATATGATACAACACAATACATATCTTTTAAAAAAGATGTGCCCTTATAACCTTAAAAAATAACCTTCCCCCCTCCCACATGAAGCAACATCTTTTCTCTTCATTGATAATGTGTTTACTGACAGAAGGGCGGTATGTCACTCACACGAGATCAAAGCAATAGCAGCGACAACAATTTAATCAATTCGTGATGGACAAAAAGTCCCGCCCTGAATTATTTAGGTTGTGAAGCCGTTTCACTCGGATATACATTACAATAGGGAAAAAAGACTTTCAAAATTCCTGTTGAACACAGTTGCTTTGTTATTCAAATTGAATGGCCCATTTGGTTCACACCTTTACAGACACAGACAGAGTTGATTGCATCTGAGGCAGTCAAAATAAAAGACCACTGAAAATACACAAAGATATGGGTTTACACTTCTGAGTGCTTTTCTCCCGTATGATTTTATCTTTTGCATCTTTCCAGCCATTTTGCGTCTTGTCTACTGTTTTGATAGTCATATTGTTTGCAAAAAAGTTTTTTTAATTGCTTAAAAGTAATTTTCATGTATCATTTAGGCCACTCACATAGATATGTTATGGGTGTGTATAATATGTTTACCAGCATTAACAGAAAATAGATTGGGGAAAGCCAACATAAAGTCAGTTTTGTTTAATGATAAAGAATTTTTTTTCACAGAAAAAAAGTTTTGAGGGATACAATTATTGACTACATGGGGACTTTAAGAGTGCATATACACTACCATTCAAAAACATTTTTTAAAAATGTTTAAAGTCTATTAAGCTCGCCAAGGCTTAATTTAGTTAATCTAAAATAGAGCAAAATATTAATATTGTACATTAATATAGGCTAGTGAAATACTATAACAATTTCTTCACAGATCTTCTAATCATGATAACATGCAAATAATAATAATAAAAAAGCAGGCAAAATTACATGAATAGGTCAATTAAACATGTAAATATTTGTTACACAATTAAATTGTTCACAGTTTGAACAGGCTTTAAACTTTTTTTCAGTGTCAAGAGTAGCTACAGCAGACTGCATTTTTTATCTGCACTGCATCAAGCCACCTGTGTAATTGTGTGCCGCGTCACCTTCTGTGCGGTTTACCGCGGCCTTGTCACTCTTCTTGGTCAAGAGCCACTTCCTCTATACTCAACTCCTGTAAGAGATTCAGGAGGAGTCAGGTTGGTGTATAATATTCTCTTTTCTTGATTATGTTATCTTGATTATATTATCTAGGTTCTACACTGATCCATACCCCCTAGGCAGTTAAGATAACAGCCAAGACATTTTCCAAGCCAACTGGGTGGGGTGGGTTAGCCATTCAGTTCTGTTTAAGTCCATATGCATCTGTCCTTTAAATTACATGCTCCACACGTCTCTGGGGGTTAATAAAGGCCTTTTTGAAGCAAATCGATGCGTTTGTGTAAGAAAAATATCCGTATTTAAACCTTTATAAAGTAAAGTTTTGTCCGATCGCCTTATTCAATTTATGGAAAAAGTGTTGAAAGAAGTTAAAAATGCGTATGATCATCAGGCGTAGTGTGAGCATTTTGAACTGCAGAGGCACTCAACACTTTTTCCACGAAAGGCGATCGGCCGGAACTATACTTTATAAAGGTTTAAATATATTTATTTTTCTCACTCAAACACATCGATTAGCTTTCATTTTTGGGTGAACTATCCTTTTTGCATCAATACTTTTCCTATTTGCGTTACTGGCTTTAGCAATACACGCATTTTTTTATTATATATTTGATCAGTTTTCTACCTTTCTAGACAATTTACTTTCATACTGTCTACATATTTCAATGTTATTGCCACCAGAACCCCTCACATAATGCAACATATGCCTATGTTATATTTACAGGATGTGGTATACACACAGTTAACAGTTGTGGTGAGACCTGGTATTTATTTAAGTAGTCTTGTGCTGTCAGGTCAGAATCAGGTCTGAACCTCCACTGGCTTGTTTAACTTATACCAACACTGCAAAAAATGTTTTTCTTACTTAGTATTTTTGTCTTGTTTCTAGTACAAACATCTAAAAAATCTTAAAACAAGATGTAGTAGACAAGCAAAAGTCTTGTTTTGGGGAAAAAATAACTCAAAGAGAGATTTTTTGCTTAAAATAAGCAAAATAATCTGCCAGTGGGGTAAGAAAAATAACCTTAATTCAAACAGAAAACAAGATTATTTTTCTTATCCCATTGGCAGATTTTTTTTGTCTATTTAAAGCAAAAACTCTCTTAATTTTGAGTTAATTTTTTCCCAAAACATGACAATCATTTTTATTTGTCTAGTAAATGTTTCTAAATGTAAGATTTTTTTTATAGATATTTTGACTAGAAACTAAATAGAAATACTAAGTAAGAAAAGCATTTTTTTTGCAGTGAGTAATCTATGTGTATGACCTTTTACCCTTTAATGAACAATACAAAATCAATAATCAGTCAATAACCATTTGAATTAATTCATGCTTACCCTCCAGTAGATTCTGGTTGGTTGACCTTGGCCTTGTAAGATGTACTAGAATGCTCTTTCTATTCTTTAAAAATTGTCTTTATAAAATGAAGTAAAAACTGAACAGTATTTCGTCTTTATAAAAGAAAAATGTATTTAAACAAAAGGTAAAAATACTGGTTACACAATACACAATACTTAATACTTGTTAGCAAAATATCAAAGGATTAAAGATTATAATATTCAGTTTTTCTAATCTCAACAGGGCAGTCCTGTATGAGTGGACAAATACGCAGGCTAATTACCTTGTATGCAGTTCAAAGCAATATATTTGAGCAATTTGAGTATATACTCAAAACTCATAGATAACTAATTTCTCCACGAGGATACACCTATCAAACAAATCAAAAGATGCACAACCAAGAGACAAAAGACAGGGGAATTTATACAGTCTTCTACATTGATCTCAATGCAGTTACTTCGGGTTTTTCCAGAGGAACTAAAACTGAGGAACTGACTTGTGTTACTCCACCGACAGAGGATGTTGATTTCTTCATTCTTTGCCATCTTTGGACATTCTTCCTTCTCTTTTTTCCTCTTTACTAGTCTCGTGTGTGTGTGTGTGTGTGTGTGTGTGTGTGTGTGTGTGTGTGTGTGTGTGTGTGTGTGTATGTGTGTGTGTGTGTGTATTTGTTAGTGTATTTGTAAGTTCACAATACCCTTTAATATTTATATAAGAATCTTCCCTTACAAGGTACACTCAAAAAAATGACATGTTGAATTTACGTAAAAAATATGGGGTAAGTGGTTGCACACAACTGAGCAATTTTTACAAATAACAATTTAGTTATATGAACAAAACAATTCAAGTAAAACTGGCACAATTTCTTTGAGTAAATACAAACCATTTAAACTTGTCACTGTTACATAATATTTATATGTGCCGTTTGTTATTTTATGTTTAATTTATTAAGACCATATGACCACCATATGACAGCTTAAAATGTTATCAGATAAGTTTATTATGTAAGGTGAACACTATTATCAATTTAATTTGCCTTTAACAAATTTAAATAACAATCATATATTTAAAAATAAAATGCAAAATTAACTCATTGGACAAACTAAAAATATTTAATTGATAGCAGGAATTCCATCCAATGAAATTGTATATATAGTGCCCACAGCCTAAACACAGGCACCACTCTTCTGCATAATGGTAACCACAAAAACAGAAACTCCTCAATGTCCAACATAACTGAACATTAAACACTAAAATAAACAAATAACTTCTTTCCCTTTACTGAAAAACACATAAATAACACTTTATTCCATACATTTTCTCTCATAGCGCAGTCCCTAGCAAAGCAAGCTGGGAACTACAGATCCACTGCCCAGTTAGTTACGTCAGCACAAATATTTTAACGCAAATTTATTAAGTAAACTTCAGTTTTAAATATACAGTGCCTTGCGAAAGTATTCGACCCCCTTTAACTTTGCGACCTTTTGCCACATTTCAGGCTTCAAACATAGATATAAAACTGTACTTTTTTGTGAAGAATCAAGAACAAGTGGGACACAATCATGAAGTGGAATGAAATTTATTGGATATTTCAAACTTTTTTAATAAATCAAAAACTGAAAAATTGGGCATGCAAAATTATTCGGCCCCTTTACTTTCAGTGCAGCAAACTCTCTCCAGAAGTTCAGTGAGGGTCTCTGAATGATCCAACGTTGACCTAAATGACTAATGATGATAAATAGAGTCCACCTGTGTGTAATCAAGTGTCCGTGTAAATGCACCTGTTTAAAGCGCAGAGAGCATCATGAAGAACAAGGAACACACCAGGCAGGTCTGAGATACTGTTGTGGAGAAGTTTAAAGCCGGATTTGGATACAAAAAGATTTCCCAAGCTTTAAACATCCCAGAAGCACTGTGCAAGCGATAATATTGAAATGGAAGGAGTATCAGACCACTGCAAATCTAGAGAAGACTGATCAGAGATGCAGCCAAGAGGCCCATGATCACTCTGGATGAACTGCAGAGATCTAAAGCTGAGGTGGGAGAGTCTGTCCATAGGACAACAATCAGTCGTATACTGCACAAATATGGCCTTTATGGAAGAGTGGCAAGAAGAAAGCCTTTTCTTAAAGATATCCATAAAAAGTGTTGTTTAAAGTTTGCCACAAGCCACCTGGGAGACACACCAAACATGTGGAAGAAGGTGCTCTGGTCAGATGAAACCAAAATTGAACTTTTTGGCAACAATGCAAAACGTTATGTTTTGCACATCCATATTTACAGTAGACTCTCGCGATTAAAAAGAGACCAAAGTCACCATAATGCGTCAAAAGGATCGAAAGTTATTACTCATTGAATTGAACAAATCATAACCTGACAGGAGCACATGAGCTAAATAACAGTCACTCTAAAGTGGCGTTTAGGCTTCTAACTTCATGAAACATGCTCCAATCGTTGAAAACAGCACATCATACTTACAGTGGATGCTCCCGGTTGAAATGAGTCCAAAATCAACATAATCCATTGAGTGGATCTCGAAATATCCCTCACCGATGTGTGATTGATCTGTGCAGTTTTGAATATTAGGGCCATGCATTTGTATAGCAGCCAGCGGGCGGTGCACTCCGGTTTAGATGAATAACTCAAGCACTCGTTACGAGTTGATCAAAATGGACAGATACATTGGAATGCTGAGATTCTAAGCTTTAAAATTACATCTATTTTGTTATTATTATGTATATATATATAATATAATATAAATATAAATACTATATATATATATATATATATATATATATATATATATATATATATAGTATTTATATTAATATTATATTAATAGTATTTCATGTAAATAATATTGTAATACTATAATATGGCCTTTCCCAGCATTAGATTGTCCAAATGTAATAAAAAATTATATTTTCTTAAAATATAAAAAGTGTTTTTACAAATGATACCTACCATTTGACTCTCCTTGCTAAGTATTTTATAAGCAGTTTATCAGCACTAGATTGTCCAAATATACAAAAATGTATATTTTCTAAAAATATAAAAAGTTTGCAAACAAATGATACCTACCATTTGACTGTCCTTGCTATAGTTTTGGAGTTATGAGTCTTTAAAGTTGTGCATGTCATTCAGACAAAAATACTCTAAAATACCCTAAGGGCTTAAGGGTTTAAGTCCCTTTTTTGGTGGTCTCTCTAGAGCGCCCCCATTGGCCGTCTCTCCATAGGTTCCTGCAGTTACCGCAGCCCGGCCAATCAGAGCACTCTATTACCGTGCAGCGGTAACAGAGTGCTCTATTACCGCACTCTATTACGCCATGCTATTACCGTGCAGCGACATTGCGCTTGACATCGATACCTTTATATAATAAAGTTTTGCTTCATATTCTCCAGAAAAGAAGCTTATCCCATACACAATATCGAGATACCTCTCGATAGGGAACTCTTGACGAAGTATCGTTTGAGTGAGCACAGTCTGACTGTGGAGATGGGCCGACACAAGCAGAGCTGGAGAGCCAGAGAGCTCAGACTGTACTCACACTGCCCTGATGGAGTCGTAGAGGAGGAGCTGCACTTCCTTACACAGTGCAGCAAATATAACAACATCAGAGAAACATATTGCACCCAAATCACTCAAATGTTACCTGAATTCCAGCAAGTAAGTGACATCGACAAACTCTGTTAGATCTTAGGAGAAAAAGGGAAATGTTTCATCTCTTCCAAATAAGAGCCACAATGCAGGAACTTTGCAAACTCAGGATCAGGTCATAAATTTCATCTCTGCTTAGCACAACAGCTGCAAGGGTATAACACCTAAAGCAGGACATAGCAACAACAACAAAAAAACAAGCTCCAGACATTTTTGTACCTTTTTGAACGTGTATTCTAGAAAGACAAAAAATCATGCAAACACATCTGAGATTATATATCTAACATAGCAGATGTAGCACTCAGATAAAATCAACCTTTGTCACAGTCAGGTGGTTGGATGAAATGAGTGAGGACTCAAAGATGCAGATAAGGGTCTTTTACTGGTATAAGATTCAAATATTATCAGATTTGTCTCATTTTACATGAACACAAAAAAACAGACATGAAAAATTAACTTAAGAAATTAACTTTTGCTATAGTTAAATAAATGTTCAGTAATATCTTCCAAAGATTTTTTAATTTTGGCTCAAATTTTTTATTTTTTGAGAAAAGTTTAAAAGTTTCGTCACCCTGGCATGTGTGGATTTGTGAATGTGTGTAAATAATTTCTGTAGTTACATTTTTAATTACACTGCTGATCTCAATCCAATCGAGCATCTGTGGGATGTGCTGAACAAACAAATCCAATCCATGGAGCCTCACAATTTACAGGACCTAAAGGTTCTGTTGCTAACATCTTGGTGCCAGATACCACAGCACACCTTCAGGGGTCTAATGGAGTCTATGCCTCAACAGATCAATGCTGGTTTTGCAGCAAAGGGGGACCAACACAATATTAGTGTCATGATGCTGGAGTCAGTTCAGGGAAATGGGAAATGGAGTCCGGGACAGGCGTGGATGTAACACATACAGACTTTTAGCAACTCTACGATGAGCATAGCATTTTTTTTACGTTACGTGAGTAATCCACAAAGAATGGCCCCCTGCTTGGTTCTCTTCTATTGTTTTGCTATTCATATTCATACACTGATATCTACTCAAAAGTGTCATTTAAGTGTCTTACAGGCCCCAGCGAGGATCGAACTCGCGACCCCTGGTTTACAAGACCAGTGCTCTAACCACTGAGCTATGGAGCCAGACCTGTTCTGATACTGTCATCATTAACATATGAAAGGTACTGACATTTTCTGTTTGTCTGTAAGGGGTGTGTCTGTTAGCATTGTATAATTATTCCCCAACAAACAGTGAATCAATTTCTCACAATGACATGTAACTGGACCTGTAACTTTACATTCTTACGTTGTAGTTGTTAAAGAAAATAATTATATGAATATATGACTACATACATGACTATAAACCGAATAGTGCATGGGCCTACAGTGATCCAAAATGTTATACACAGTGAGTACAGTGAGTTTCAATATTTTCTACATTCAATGATGAGAGTTGAAGCTTGGCCCCATTTAACTCAAATCAAAGCACATCGCCTATTAATATTACTCTGTAATCAATTAAATTAATATGTCCTTCACGCATTCCCTATTTGGCAACACCAACTTTAAACTATCAAGAGCAAAGCTTTATCTACCGCTATTAAAGTATATGTTAAGCTATATAAAAATATATTGACAGGCACTTTTACAAACACTCTACTGCTTAAGTTTTAGGATCAGTGTCAGAGGAAACATTTGTGTATAGAAATCCCTGGCATATATTTAGTCAAGTTACCTTCATTTATATAACGTTTTTTACAACACAGGTTGCTTCAAAGCAGCTTTACAGTGTTAATATGAAATTAAGTTTTGTTTTAGAAGAAACGTTTTTGAGTGATTCATTTCTGTTGTAGAAACTGATTAGTTATTTAATTTGGTGCCATTCAAATAACACCATCTTCAACTAAAACAGAAAACACCCATCTGTGAAAATGGCGACGTGTTTATAACCTCTAAACATCATTTGTAGCATAGGTTGTGATGGTAGAGTAAGAAGAAGCCAGAAAAGTACATTAATATAAGAATGGAAGTAGCTTAGAATTCTGAAACTAAATACTTAAAGGTAGGGTAGGTAAGAATTGGTTAAAAAAAATTTTCCCAAATTTGTTTAAACTTTCTTTATATATCAATACATAATTAAAATGTAAGTACTCTGAAAAAGAAAGTATACAAATTGAGTGTCTGTAGACCTCTCACGACTGTTTTAAAGACAGCTCATTATTTCCATTCACTCCACCTTCTCCCTTCTGGGCTCTTTCCAAAGCCACGCCCCTAAAATACATGAACGCGCCTCACCGACCAATCAGATGGAAGACGCATTATTTACCTGAGATGAGTGCATGTAGTGACATCATGTCAGAACAACATGGAAAAAAAAATCTAACTTTATCAGTATGAATATAAACACGAGATGTCTTTTAGTAGGCTACCCACTATCAAGCTAGAATACTGATACTGGTAAAGTTTAAAATATATTTTTGTTTGATTCGGTAACCAGCTAGTTATATTTATAAGGCAAAGAAAACGGGTAGCATTGATAGGAAACAATTCAGTGTAAACATGCTTTCATTTGAGGCGAATAAAGTCTGTTTTCACGTTAGTTTCGCAGCTGCGCACACACCCCAAGGGCTCTGGTCTAAATTTAGATTACAGACACGAGCGCAGCGGGATCATATGCGCGAGTCCGCGCAAAGACAACAAACATATAGTCCCATTTGAATTCTGCACAGAATGCTGCATTTCAACGCGATATGAAAGAGATTATGATGGTAAACAGTGTTAGAGGAAACTGGCTTAACCAAAAAACAGAGAAAGGTCTGCTCTTGCGCTCTAGTCAAACTGTATATTAACGAAACTCTATTGGCTGTTTCAAAAAAGGGGAGGAGCTGCTAACAGCTAACAGCTGAAGCCTTTCAGGGGAAATTCCGTCAACACATTGAATAATGCGATGCGTTACAAAGCACTTCAGTGGGCCTTTAATTATGTATTGACATATAAAGAAAGTTTAAACAAATTTGGACAAAAGTGTTTTAGATCATTCTACCTACCCTACCTTTAATAAGGCAATTACTCAATTCATTTTAAATGCTCAAGATGGGTTAACAGTGCCAGAACATTTGAACATTTAGAATTGCTAAATATAATTGATATTTATTCATAATTATCATTCATTTATTTTAAATTTGTATTCTTTTATTTTGAAGTGACACCTGTTAGCTCTCTCTCTCTCTCTCTCTCTCTCTCTCTCTCTCTCTCTCTCTCTCTCTCTCTCTCTCTCTCCCCTGCACTCTGTGAATGTTCGGTGACAGGATAACAGCAAGTTGGTGAGTGAAGAGCTATTTGTAATTTTAAACTATTATTTAAACTATTACTATTTTATATATTTTTTCTTTTTATAACACTATATTTTAAAAGTTCACTTAATGTAGGAATGGTTGGCATAAAATATTCAAAATCAATGGGATATATCAAAACATTAAAAACAAGAATACGGTTGATTTTGTCATTTAATGTAGACATATTACAGGATTTCTAAATTATTAGAAAAGTTCCATGTTTAGCAAAAGCAAAAGTTGTTTAGATTGTTTTGGTCACACTCTTTGCTCACACTCTAAGTCATATTCTTACTATTAACTACGACTTTTTCCCCAATAAAATCCTAATTACTGCTAGTCAATTATAAGGTTGTTGAATTTAGTACATATTGCAGAATAAGGCATTAATATGTGCTTTATAACTCATAAACAGCCAATATGCTAGAATGTTCATGCAAATAAGCAACTAGTTAATAGTGGTGAATTAGACCCTAAGAGTAGCCTAACCTTTTCTTTTGTTTTTTTGTTTTTTTTGTTTTGGTAATGAAAATGGACTGGAAATAAGCTGTTCTAAAATGTACAACCACAGATGGAAGTGGTCAATAGCAGCTAAAATGCCCTCAAAATGCGATAGTGAAAATGTTGATGTCTTCTCTTTTTTGTGTGTCTTTGGACATGTTTCTAGTCCGTTAGGCATGCCCACAGTTTCGATTTCCACATAAACCGATACCAACAGTTTTACTCTTGATGAAAGCAACGCAACTCTTTATATTTTAGTGTAAAGCTAATATTAACAAGTTTTGTTTGAGATCGAGTTATTTAAATATTATCACTGAATGTGTCTTCTGATCTGAGAGTTGTTCTGTTTTGATAGCTTTTTTAATTTAGTTGATATAAAAGAGTTGTCTTGTTCAATATTTGTTAATAGCTTTGTTTCATTTTGTTTCAATAAAATATGTAACATTTCTATTCATACAGTGCAAAAAGACATCACAGTCCAAGTGATTTCCATCTCATAAACAACTTTTCTCAACCTGAAAGAATGTTTCGCTCAAATGAGAGAGGATGCAAGGAACTATACTTTGAGGGGAAACACCTGAAACTTAAAAATCTCAAATTGAAGCAAATTCAGAATGATTACCTTTATAATTCAATTCCAGCTCAACCTGAGGAGGTGGAAATTAAAGTCTCAACCCTTAGGCATAACACTGACCTTCAAGGATACCGTGGCATCTGGGATTCTGAAGGGTTTAAAAAGCCATTACGAAGTGACTCGTCAACACGTGATCTGGTATGGTGGAGCCCAGACATTTCAAGACTTGATATTACTATCGCTGAGGAGCAATACTTGAATAACGAAGAATTTTACGACAAAGTGAAACCATTCCTGCACAAGTTTACCTCTTCCCCAGCCTTCCTGGCATCCTCTCGCTTGGGGAACTTCCGTTTCAGCATGCCAATCGATCAGTTGTTAAAAAGCTACAAACAACAGTTCTGTGCAGGCCGGAATCCCCAAATTCGGGTTTTTGAGACTGTGGTCTATAAGCAGGAAGTGATGTATTCTATTGTGATTCATGCCCCTCGTGCACAAGACCTGTTCTCCGAGTATCCCGTGCTTCAGAAGAGTCAAGATGCAGTGTGTGAGCTTCATGAAGACACCATTATATGGCGACCACAAGCAATGAGTAAAACGCATAAATTCCGGCTGTCTCCTAACATGCGACCTATTTTCATACCAAGAGCAAGACAAAATTACATGTGGGATAACATCGGAGTGGCCTTTCATGTTCCACATGGACAAATCTTCAAATTCAGTCAGGCAATTCTGTTTAAGAGCCTCAGACTCTGTGAGGGCGCTGAGCCTAAACTTACCTCAGAAGAGTTTGTGAAGTGTGATTTTGGCCACATCAGGCCTTAGAGTAAATAATATGACAAATGATCCATTACCATTTAGTTGGTTCAAAAGTATTAAAAGTCAATATGAGCAAGGTTTTTGTTTTCACTAATAAGTGTGAAATGCACAGTATGTGGAGGAAATATGTGTCTTTTTACATGCTGGGTTGGTATATCTTATGCTGTTTTAATAAAGCACTGATAAGAAAATAGATGTGGCCTCTTTTTTTGACCATTGATGGTTGGTTTTTGGAAGGGAGAGTCAGAAATTATAGTTCTTTATCACTTTTGCTTTGCTCCCTGCAGTTGCTCTCTGTTTAGATCACAAAACACAGGCATATATCTTACATTGAGATGTTTCCACTTCATGAGAAACCAGAACACACTTCACTTTTATATGACTTAAAGTTTGACTAACCTTTGCTACGTTTTTAGAGACTAGTATAATGAGGAAATATTGAAAAATATATGATTAATTCTTGTTTTTTTTGTTTATGTTCTTTATGTTAAGTGCTTTGATCCTTCTTTTAATCACATTACGCTGATTATAGCTTCTATTCGTTTACACACAGCATTTTATGCAAATACAGTATCACCGTTACTTCATTTTCACACTTTTATCAACATAAGTGTGTGTTCTTTGTTCTTTAAAAAAATATGTTTTCTGTGAATGCCCTTCACTCTGTTCATTTTGGACAGTTTGGAAATGTTTTTGGGCAGGGACTTTCATTTAACTCCAGAAATAAATTTACTTAATATATTTTAGTTTCACTTTCTTTTCACCAGATAATTTTACTTTCTGTTCCCTTTACAGATGAAAAAACGATAGTGAGAGAGAGAGAGAGAGAGAGAGAGAGAGAGAGAGAGAGAGAGAGAGAGAGAGAGAGAGAGAGAGAGAGAGAGAGAGAGAGAGAGAGAGAGAGAGAGAGAGAGAGAGAGAGAGAGAGAGAGAGAGAGAGAGAGAGTTACCCTTTGGAATTCCCCACATGTGATGTGCAGACATGAGAGGACAATGTACCTCCTCCTCCTGGTATCATTGCATTCTAATTATTAATGACTAATAGTGCTAGAACAAGTAGACACACAGTCAAGTGTTGCCTTTATTTTTTTTTCCACTTTAATCTTTATTTTCTCTACTTTATTCAAAGTAATGCAAACATATGTAGTTATTTGTTTTCTTGCCAGATATTATTGTTTTAGTCTTTAATATTAGCTACCTTCTGACCTTTCCTTATGTATGCACTGGGGGAATCGTATGCACTTATGTATAGTGATAATGTTTATTGTTACATCTTTGAAAAGTAAATGAGATATGTGTATTCAAAACTCAAACGAACAGTTTTAAAGTAAATTGAGAAAATATAAATGTTTTTCTATATGGCAATGCTGTACTACTACGGAAAATAGGTATGTTGAAATTTGGCAACATTGTACCACAGTGGAGTTGCAGTGGAATTTCCATTGTTGTGTAGCCATAAATCCTTGAGAATCCTTCACACCTACAGGGAGGGAAGTTGAAATTATCTGATTGGTCAGTTTGAATCTCACATTTGGGTTTCAGGCGCATGTTCAAGAAAAAAAGATAGATTGTAATCAGGAAATGTACAGTTTTCTACCATCTTGCTGATAACGTTTCTTTAGTCGCAACCCTGCAGCCTGTAGGCGAACCACCCGTAGCCTACATTTTTCTGAATAAAGTAGAAATCCTTATGGCAACTCCGTATAATGGGTAAAATGCAAGAAGTGCCTATAGGCCTGCCAATTTGAATTATACAGTGACAGTATTTTGAAGGGGGTGTTTGATTTTGTTTGCCAATTGCTGTGTGTGTGTGTGTGTGTGTGTGTGTGTGTGTGTGTGTGTGTGTGTGTGTGTGTGTGTGTGTGTGTGTGTGTGTGTGTGTGTGTGTTTCTGAAATAGGAGGAGGAGATTCACTCGATGAAAAAACATTTTTTCTTTCTCGTTGAAGAAGAAGTAGCTACAGTCTGAAAACAGCAGCCTCGTAGCAGGTAATATTATTTTAAATTAATGCACGGGTTTAAACGGGAAAACGATCGCTTTCTCACTATCACAAGAATTCGACCGTTTAACCTCACTTAGCCTAGACGTAAAGTAGGCTAAAATTTGAAATGACCGCTATGCGTTCCTTCTTTGCAATTAGGCTACTTGCATTTTTTTTTTTTTTTTGGCACCAGACGTTCATTTTAAAACGACTATCACGATCCTGGGGTTAAACATGAGGGAAAGTTAAATAGAAACAGTTGCACAATTCGTTAGGGTTGCCAACTTCTGGAAAGGTGGCAATCTAGGGACACTTAAGGCATTTAAAAACGTGTAGTAGGCTACGGTGTATGCAGTTAGGTTCAACTTACATTGTTGGTCATTGTTAAAATCAAACATATTCTCTGCTCATATTTTTGATTTTGTTTTTTTCTGAAGAAAGACAAACATGAAAAAGAAAGCAAACATTTTAAATGTGATGCATGTGTAGGATAGGCTAATTCAATATTTTATAGAAGGGGATCCATACAATTTTCAGTTGAGATTTGGAGTCTGATTACACGATGGTTAAATAACTTTAGAACAGCATTTACGCAGAGCCGGCCAACATTATGAAGCTGAAGACTCGGAACCGCCCACAAAGTCAAAGTATCTCCCGTATCTCAGACCCCTCGTTTTTCCCGAGAAACAGCTCCTTCTGCTGTTCAGAAGATCGCATAACACCCTTACCAAAATGCCATTACGGATGTAATATTACGGTGTAGTTTTATTTAAAGTTTTCCAAATAAATGGAGGCTACAAAAAATAACGATTTTACAATTTGCGATTTTTTACATAGTCTTTTGCCTTCCCTGCTCAATGTGCCAAAAATCTCATTGCGTTCTCCTACTAACAAATTAGGCCTGCAGCATTTTTTCTGAGTGTGGGTGGTAATTGAAAGAAAATTGCTGATGGAAGAGAGACAATTACAGATTTAACTATCTTCTGAAAAATATTATGTGATAGGCTATTATACTGCCACAATGCTGTTGTTTTCCCCCCCATTCCAATTCAAATACTTCTTTCAGTTCACCTATGCTAATGGTCTAATTAACATAGTATACCTTGCCTTTTTGATATCTTAAATGCAAAGCAAAACTCAAATAAGAACAGACAAAACACCAATAATAAACAAGTCTGTACTTGTATTTCACTAGGCCTATCACATCATCTTGCTGTAAACATGACAGCAAAGAAAAAAGGAAGAACTGTTAGTGACTTAACTTTTCATCTTTAATTGCATAATTTAAAATAATAAAATGCAATAAAATAAAAAATGGTTCTTTCTACACAGTTGAATGGAATGCAGATTTTTTTTTGAAAAAGTTTATTTCTACCAAAAATAAAAGCTTTGTTTATGTTTGAAAGAAATAATAAAAAAAAATTTTTCTTCTACTCTTCTTCTACTCACCAAGGCTGCATTTATTTGATCAAAAAATAGCTACAGTAAAAGCAGTAATATTGTGAAATATTATTATAATGTAAAACAGCTGTTTTCTATGTGCATATATAAAGTGTAATTTATTCCTGTGATCAAAGCTGTCTTTATCACCATTACTCCAGTCTTTACATGATCTTTCACAAATCATTCTAATATGATGCTCAAAAAACATTTATAATTAGTGTCGAAAACAGGTATATAACCAAGGTACATATCCAGGTCTGACCTGTAAGGCTTTGAGTATTAACACCTGACCACTCTTGTGGGTGTGCTGTTACAATTAAAAAACATATAAGGGTAACATGACAGCCTGATGTAGCAACACAGCTACAACTACTAACATTAATAGCGGGTGTGCGAATTATCAAGAATTGACCATAATCAATCGTATTGGTGGCACTGAGGGGCCCCTAAATAAAATTCTGCTTAGGGCCCCATAAGGGCTTGGTCCGGCCCTGTTTTTACATAATAGGTTGTTTTATTAGAATAGTATTATTATTGGTTATTGCGTGTTTTAGTAATGATCCAAGAAAATATGCTACAATTTATTTTTCTCTATTTAACACGAATAAAAAGAGTGAAATAGACGACTTCCTTCCAGGAGCATGTTTTCTTGTGTGGCTGAATGTGACTCATGAACAATAATTACATTGGTTGCATTCGCCGAAAAAAGATTTGCCGAAATCAAAACGCTGACATTGAAAGAGGGATTTGCCATGAGTGTGAGTCTTGTGCTGCGTTCCAGTTAGTTTTTTACAAGCGGCAACCTCCCGCGATCTCTCTTGAAGCCAATACGGAAGTAATGTAAACTGTAATTCCTTAACTGGCCACTAGAGGCAGGCTCCAGAAGGGAGCAGAATCTCATTGAGCCCCATGTTAAAATTCTCAACTTTAAAGCAGAAAAAAACATGTTTACAGCCTGGTACAAATTGTGGTTTTGGCTTATAAGGCTAATTTTGATCTTCATGACAACTCTGAGGGGGGTGAATTTTTTTATAACTCATTCGTTTACATTATATAAAGCCTTAAGGTTCTGCATAATTAAGGGCGTGGTTACAAGTGAATAGCCATTTATCCGCCGTCTATAGTTATTGCGTCACCTCAGCTCCGCGCACATCCCGCCTTTTTGCCCATTTTCTGTTATCCGGGAGTGACACGCGATGACTCGCTCACAAGATGGCAACGCCCAGCTCGCCCATACTTTAAGCTTCAGAATGGCTTATCAGAATCCTATGGGTGACGTCACGGACACTACGTCCATATTTTTTTACAGTCTATGGTTTTTTATTATGCCCTTCACTTCCTAACTTCTCTCCTCTCGTTCACTCGAATGTGCGTCAATGTTTACTTTGCTTGAGTGCCCACTACTGGCGAAACCTTTGAACTGGAACGTCCTAAGCCCTTGATCACTTGGAATCCATATGCAGTTGATTTATTATTTAAAAAAAATGTCCTTTACGAAATTGTTTACTGCCTGAAGTGTAGACTCGTGTCCTGGGTCAAAATTGAGGGAGCGAGTGTCTGTCCATATAAATTTCCCTCATCCACTTCACGAATTGGAATGCACTTCAAAACGGCGGTGAGGGAAGTTTGCAAGTTTTTTATTATTTTTTATTATTATAGATTGTTCAAATAGAACATTTAAGGCATTTTTTTACAATCATATAACCTTTTTTCGTGTTAATACAGCATTCAAATAAAAAAAACAGAACAAAACCAAACACACACAAAAAACAACAACAAACAAACAAACAAACAAACAAAAAGGTGTCATGGGGTCTTAATCTAACAAAATATACAAGTCCAAAGCAGAAGAAAGTTTCTAGGCATTTCTGTCCATCATCCACTTAAGAGATTTTGCATATAACTTCAAATCATTCTTCCAACTAGTGAAATGGGGTTTGACCTTTAGATACTTATATCGGTGGATAAAGTGTTTGCCTAACACAATCAGGTTATTTATCAAAAATTCAAAATTTGTATACTTTATAAACACTCCAACTTTAAATGAGGTCACATTTCAAAGGGTATATGAATATATCTTTAGATTGGGTCCAACTTTGAAATGAAAGCCAAAATTAATTTACAAATTCACACTGAAAGAAAATATGTTCTACTGTTTCAATGTCTTTCTCACAAAATCCACATGAATTATTTTCCCAATTGAACCTCTCAGGAAGTTCGCAAGTGCGTGTCAAAAAGTGGAGTGGAACGCAACACCGATCGCTGTGAAGCGGAAGCGACTAGTCAGGCAGAGGATTCTGCTGGGTCTTAAAGCCTTCTGCGAACAGTATTTGCCAATCAAAAATGATTTGTCTCATGGGGTTTGATTAATTCTCAATTTAGTGCGGCGAGTAGCCTTTACGGGACGAATAGTTTTGTATACATATTTGTATTTGTATAGATTTAATACGGAGCGCTTCATTGATGTCTTACATATGGGACGATTCTGTATTATATGGCAACCCTACAATTCATACATGACTGATGTTTTATTTAATCATTTTTAATGTTTTGATGTTTGTTCATCTAAATTACTTTTAAAAGCAGAAACTGTTAAACAAGAAATATATACATGCAAACCTGTCAAGTTTTTGACAATGGTTTATTTTTTATTTATTTTTGCTGGAAACCTACCATATATGTTCTTCTGTTTCAGAAAGAAAATGAAGCGCATAAATAACCGAGATGTTACAGAGACATTCATTGAGGGACAACATTTGAGTTTGTCAGACCTAAAAGAAGTGCCTAATATAGAAAATGGGTACTTGTATAAAAACAACATTCCTGCTTATCCTCAATCTGTGGAGTTCCGTGTCGAGAAATTGTCTCATGTCACTGGAGAAGAAGGCCTTAGGGGTATTTTTCACAATTTAGGCTTCCGACAGCCATCAGAGCTGGTGGCTAGTGATCAGCACCATTACCTCTGGTGGGATTTATCAGTCACACCTGATGACATATCCGCAGCCGAAGACCGTTTCCTTGCGTCATTGTTCCCTCATCAAAGTGCTGCTCAAATTTGCAACCAGAGGCCCGTTCTTGAGCACTTCACCACCTCAAAGGCCTTCCAGAAAGAATCTCCCTATGGAAACTTTCGTTTCACTTTTTCATTTAAGGAGCTTCTCTGGCACTATGGCGAGCAATTCTGTGGTGACCAAAGTCCAGTGCTGCGTGTTTATGAGACTGTGCTCTACCGACGAGAGGTTCAATATAAGGTCCTAGTGCACCCTCATGACATAAACCTTTATGACCATTATCCTCGACTTCCTGGTAAGGAAGACGGTGTGTGTGGATACAATGATGGGGCCATGTGGTGGCGCTGTCAAGCCCCCTCTGAAACCTACAAGCTGAAACTTGAGGTGAACAAGTCGAATCGTAGTGTTCATGTGAGCCCCCACAGAGAAGAATACTATGTGTGGGATCATGTGTGTGTAGCTTTCCACATGGAGCCGGGGTGGTTGTTGCATGTGGACAGGAAGAAGCTGTTAAAACGTGTGAATGCATGTGAAACATCCAAACCTTGTCTTCTGAGAGCCCCGGAGACTCCACTGAGTTTAAACAATGCTGAGCGTGTATTAGCTGATCTTAAGGCCAGTATGAGCTAGGCTGGTGCTTGAAGCTAAACTCACTGCAGTTCAGTAAATAGTAATGTCACTCATGTTTAATTAAAATGTTTAAAAGTGCACAGTTGTAAAAAAAAAAAAAAAAAAATGTGAACCCTGTTTGTGTATTTCTGTTGCATTAATGGCTCCTATCAGGTATCATTGTACATTGGGTGAAATTAAAAGATTTTAACTTACAAAGATTTTGCAGTGGCCTCTTTTTTTTAAAGGAATGATATATTTGATGATAACTGCTGGAAACTTTATTTGTTGGCCACAATTTTAGTCAAACCTTTTCTGTTACTGTATTTAAGCACTTCAGCAGTTGTATGAGTATATGCATGCATCTTATAGATTTCCTCTTGTTTTAGAAAATTAAGATTTGAGAAATTTACCTTTGCACTCTTTGAATTTAGCTGAAAAGATTGTCACATTCATGCAGAAACCCAGATAATGAGAAACAATTTCATTGTCTTCAGAAAATTATTCCATTCTAGTTGCTATTTTTTTCTAATTTGGTGCAAATTACCAAATTAGCTTTACCTTTTTGGTTCCAATAAACGTGTTATTGTCACTATTCATCACCAGTGAGAGTGCCACGTGATTACTACCAGAGGGCACGGCTTCCCACCCTGGACTTTCATTCCATCAAAAACTATGACCCATAATCCTTGACCCGGACTCATCAGGACTCAATTATTACATCCACCTGTCTCTTTAACCTTGTTGCTCAACCTAAGCCTGCTTCATTTTGTAATTCACAGCAAGGTTTTGTATGTGCACTGTAAAATTTAATTAGTTAAAAAAATTAAAAAATAAACACCCATGCAAACCGATTCCCTTAAAGCTACACTGTGTAACTTTTTTAGTTTATTCTTAGCTAGTTCTTTAAAAAATATGTGCTCATTAATGTATATTTATTTCTTTCAAATAATAAAGTATTCTCGTAAGTTTATAATATGCCATTGAAAATCCATATGGGTGAGGGGTTCGAACATAGATATGTATAGCCTACATATGTGGGTTCGAATGCCGGTCGCCATGTTGCCCCTCCATCTTGAAAGTACATTAGCCAAAGAGGGACATACCCATAAATTCAAGCTTCGCCTTTCGCGTTTTAACACTTGATGGCACAGTGTCGAATGTGAAGAGGGGGATTGCCATGTTATCTTGGACTAAATCGGCCACTGTAGGAGTTTAAACGAAATCAGAATTGAGAGGAACAGAAACTATTATTCACTGGATGGTCATACCTTTTCACCGCTAGATGGGGGGAAATATCACACAGTGTAGCTTTAAAAAACAAACAAGTAAAGTGAAATAGGAGTAGTATTTTGTGCTAACAAATGCTTAGTTAGTATAATTCCCTTACACTTAGTTATAGTAAAAAGTCTAAACAAGGACTGTAGAAAGAACTTGATATTTTACTTTAGATTTAATCTTTTTTTTTTTTTTTTTTTTTTTGATTTTTGACGGGAAAAGATTTAAACTTTACTTTATATATCATTGTTACCATTATTGTGTTTTGAATGCTAAATGTTGAAGTCTCTGTGTGTGTCTCAAGCATGGTCAACGGCAGGATTGTTGTTACAAATATATTATATCAACCCAATAAAAAGTTTCACAGGTGTTTATGATGTAAGTGTTAGCAATACAATTATAAATGATCATTATACAACATAAAGGGAAACATTGGTTAATTTTAAAAGGTGACCTTCATTTCTGAATACATCATTAAGTTGATTATTCAGTCAGAAGCTAGGTCAACTTTTAACAACAACCTATTTATTATCTTCCTTTGAAACTGCAGATTTCTTGTGACATCGCTCCATCAATAGGAAAAGAGTTATAATAAGAGGAATGTTCCAAGTGCTGCAGCCAAAGGAAATACTGGTGAATTTTTATTTTTATATTGTGCTTGACAAAATGGCACTGGTTGGCAACCCAATCAATTAATCTTAACTTGGGTTTTCTGAGTAAATAAGTAATATGTGGGTAGATTTTTACAATTAAGTTAAGTAGCCTATAAGTGAACTAAAAAGTGTTAGCTAGAACACTTAAGATTTGTGCTAGTGTTAGTCACTGTTGGATTTTACAGTGTGTCACACTGCCTCTCTGGTTTCTCATATTGGTATCTGGACTTTCTGTTTTTGGACAACCCTTTTGCCTGTCAGTCCTACCTTCTTTGTTTGTTTGGACTGCTTGGATGTCCCATTGCCTGTGATTAAGTGTCTTGCCCTACTCTCTTTAATAAATATTTGGATGTCCAACCTAAAATTTAGGAGCAGTTACGTAACAGTAATATCCAGGAGCTAAAAAATTAAATTATTATCACTTGTTTGACAGAATAAAACAGTCGACAGAGCTGCGCATGCGCTCGCTGCTAATAGCGCCACGCTGCGGTGGAGGGAGGACTTTCAGTGAACGAGAAACATGAGTCAGTAGACTACGTGAACGAGAACGATTCGTTCACCTAAAAGATTCGTTCAAAAAGAACGATTCGTTCACGAACGACATCACTATTACTTAAACCAGAAGGCGGGAACTGGGGGGAAGCTGCATATCCTTTTCAGCAGAACTCTGGCAGAATAACAGAACTTGACGAACGAGAACTATAAGGTAGGGAAAATTAAACAATGACGTTAATATTTTATGTTTAAGAGGTGTGCTACAGTATACTAGCATATTTGTCTCGATTTAGCGCGATACAAAGCATTGTCGGGTAGGCTGTTAAAGCGAAACCCCATTGTGACTCTAAAGAGGTGAAAATGACTCATATCTCAAAAAGAAATAATCAAAGTGATATTAGGTTTCAACATTTTTACTAATGAGTTACCCTGAACTATGTAGGCTATAATGTTTTGTGCTAGCTTGATAACATTAACATTTTGAACGGACATATTTTATTAACATTGTTGAAAGTTTTATCATAACTTTGTGAAAACATTATAACAACATGATTTTATGTAAAGGTGCTTTGAAACAATGTGTATTGTGAAAAGCTCTACAAAAAATGTACTTAGACTTAAATAATTAGTTTCATTAAAGTTGTTCTCACAACGTTTTATGCAAACATTCCTGAAACATTTAGCAAATATTAATAACATCATAAAGGCATTCCGTTTCATGTCCTAAGAACGTTTCCTTTCAATGTTATGAGAATGTTCATGTACAAATTACACTGTAGTCAGTCAGAATGTTTTATGATAACATTATGAAAACATTCACTATACAATAATATAATATGATGTTCCAAGAATGTTGTAGGCCTACTCAGTATGTTTTGATAACTTTATGAAAACATTCAGCAAATGTTTATGAAAAATTCAGCAAATAAAAATAACATTAAAGGATGTTCTGAGAATATTCTAAGAAAGCTTTTTCTCAACATTACAAGAATGTATAGTAACTAACTATTTATAACATTATAAGAACATTCCATAAGCATTATTTTAGAAACTTTTTGTCCTAACATAACTTTTAAAAATGTTATTTTATTTATGTAAGAAACAATAATGATGGATGTTGAAGATCTTGATGAAGAAGTTTATTGCAGCAAGGCAGTGAGAAAGTACGCGAGGCATCTTGGTCCGGTGCTGTAATGAACCCAGATTCAGAACATCCAAATATCAGACCTTTTATCCTGTTACAGTTTACCACAGTGACTTTTGTAAGGCTGGAATTAACTAGCAAATGCCAGGGCGTCTGATTGAGGAAAGATTACTCCCCGAGAAGACAAAAGACACTTTCTGGAAATTAACATCTGATCTGTCTCTCACGCACCATTCGAGATGCAAGTCTCACCTCAGAATCATTCTAATCTACATCTTTCTCTTTTGATCCCCTCTCCCAATTCTCTCGCGTGCTTAGATCACATAAAATTCACCCAAAATCTATATGTCTCAGTGTGATTGGTAGCCTACAGAGATCATCCTCACAGTCATCCTCACAGAAGTATATCAAAAAATATATAATAATGTCATAATAATCATAATGTTTTAAGAGTTAAGAGATATTTTGCTTAATGTGTGATGTGTCCTGTCGTCAATACAGTTCCCATTGTGAACACGTGTTTACATTTGAAAGAGTTTTGCTTCTTCTGGGTATGGATATTTAAAGAAATGTGGCAAAGAGATCAGGGCTTGAATCTTTACATGGGGACGAATCTTTACATAACCTCCATTGGGATTTGGATGGGCTTACACTCATAATGTAAAGGAAATTGCTCCTGTTGTAACAGCTGTGGTCTACTATGCTAATTAAGTTGTGACACCTTATTGTCTGAGATGGTTCTCTGTGTCCCATACCCATTTTACCCAAATGATAATCAATATAACTTGTCTATCTTCTTCTCTTTGATAATTTAGGGATGCCTCATTCTAAAATATACTTTGGAGTGGAATATAAATTGAGGCAGACTACAAATTCTAACAGAACGTTCCCTGTTAGCTGGAAAAAAAATTACTAGTTTTAGAAAAATTTGAACCACAAAATGTTTTTTACTGAATATCCTAAGCCCACACATAGACCTAACACTTTTACAATTACAAACACACAGACCTAAGACTAAATGTTACTTTTAATAGCTAATGGAACGAATGACATAATGGACGAATCTGTTTTTAATCCCCGATTTGAAAATAGTTATTTGCATAATAATGACTAGCCTGTTTATTTTTAAGGTTAAACATTTTGAGAAGCATTGTGTCCATTTAAACTGGTATATATATATATATATATATATATATATATAAATTTTAAATTTATTTTTGTAACATTTGATATTTAAGATAAAAAGACTTTAAGGAATATATATGTTAGATGTTAGTTGTGCAAAGTAGCAAGCTTGTTTCCATCTAGAGGAGAAATCAGGGCAAGACAGAAATGACAAAATAAATTAAAGGGATAGTTCACCAAAAAATGAAAATTCTGTCAGCAAATACCCACCCTAAAGTTGTTCCAAGCCTGTATTAGTTTTTTTTCTTTTGCTGAACATAAAATAAGATTTTTTTTTTGAAGAAGGTTGGTAACAAGACAGTTAATGACTATTGACTTCCATAATTTTATGGTAATTGCCACCGGCAACTCTGATCTCCAACAATCTTAGAAATATCTTATTTTGTGTTCAACAGAAGAAAGTAACTCATACAGGTTTGAAACAACTTAAAGGTGAGTAAATAAATTGTCATTTTTGGGTGAACTCTCCCTTTAAATAGAGTTATCCATATGCAACATTATTTGCACTTGTCTATTTATTTTTTTAACTAAAGACCTTTCTATTTATTTCTTTATCTATGTTTTTTTTTTTTTTAAATACTGTTTAACCTTTTATAACTAATGATAAGCTAATCCAAATTTTTTCTTTGGTTTCAGAAAGATGATACGTCAAAATGCACGAGAATGTTTTGGGAAACATTTTAAAGGACAGCATTTGTATCTGTCAGACTTAAAAGAAATGCCTGATATAGAAAATGGGTACCTTTATAAAAACAACATTCCTGCTTATCCTCAATCTGTGGAGTTCCGTGTCGAGAAATTGTCTCATGTCACTGGAGAAGAAGGCCTTAGGGGTATTTTTCACAATTTAGGCTTCCGACAGCCATCAGAGCTGGTGGCTAGTGATCAGCACCATTACCTCTGGTGGGATTTATCAGTCACACCTGATGACATATCCGCGGCCGAAGAGCGTTTCCTTGCGTCATTGTTCCCTCATCAAAGTGCTGCTGAAATTCGCAACCAGGGACCCATTCTTGAGCATTTCACCACCTCAAAGGCCTTCCAGAAAGAATCTCCCTATGGAAACTTCTGCTTTACCTTTTCATTTAAGGAGCTTCTCTGGCACTATGGCAAGCAATTCTGTGGTGACCAAAGTCCAGTGCTGCGTGTTTATGAGACTGTGCTCTACAAAAAAGAGATTCAATACACGGTTGTAGTGCATCCTCCGTCCGTAAATATTTATAAACATTGTCCTGATCTTCCATATGATGAGGATGGTATTTGTGG
Organism: Pseudorasbora parva; assembly: GCF_024679245.1. Classification (NCBI taxonomy): domain Eukaryota; kingdom Metazoa; phylum Chordata; class Actinopteri; order Cypriniformes; family Gobionidae; genus Pseudorasbora; species Pseudorasbora parva. Next base: position 22,004,844 of record NC_090178.1, on the reverse strand, counting down.
ATATAATAATGGGGCCATGTGGTGGCGCTGTCAATCCCCCTCTGAAACCTACAAGAATCAGCTTGATGTCAACATCTTTGATGGAAGTGTTAGTGTGAGCTCGCACAGAGAAAAATACTATGTGTGGGATCATGTGTGTATAGCATTCCACATGGAGCCGGGGTGGGTGCTGCATATTGACCAGGACAGGCTGTTTAAAAGAGTGAAAGTGTGTGAAATGTCCAAGCCTCCTCTTCTCAGGCCCACAGACTCTAAACTAAGTTTGCAGGAGGCTGAGAGTGTATTAGCTGATGTTAAGGCCAGTTTGAAGGCTGTTGGTTGAAGATAAGCATAACATGCATATATTACATTCATATGGAATTACAAAGATAAGGATGCCACACATGGTAGTTACGTAATTTAAACCACTTCGCATCATTAAACAGCTTAAGTGCACAGCTGACAAAACATATTTCATGAAGTTATTTCAAACTGTTAAGTCACATATAGATTGTTATATTTATGTGATTGTTATCCACATATAGATTGTTATACACCGGCTTTAATTTTTTATTTACATTTTTTATTGAATTTTTTATTTTTATGTATGTGTGCATGCATTTACTGAATTGTATGTATGTATCTGTATGATTTATGCTATCTTGTGTAAAATGATTGCAACTGGAATTTTGCTTGTTGACCAAAATACTGAAGGAAAAAAAAAATCATAACAACTGGAAACTTGGATATATCCTCAATAAAGCACATTCTGCCATTGATGATGCAAACTAATGCAACAGTTATGCTAACCATGTTATCAAGATAAAGCTTAATCTCTTCAGAGTTTTTTTTTCTGTCTTGTTTGATGATTTATTAATGCACCTTTGGACTGATCTCCATAATTAAGTGATGAATGGAGCACATTTTAGCATTCATGCAGATGATTATATACATTTATATATATATCATATAACTTAAATCAAATGTATTAAATTAAATGTGGTTTATTGCAATCTACTATATACTACAATCTCTTCAACTTAAAACAATGGGTATCTGATCTTAGTGAATGCTGATCATTGATGTTACTTGATATCAAGCTGTTCTGTTGCTGAATAAATAAATATAACTATATACTCCGCTTAGTTCGCTACCACTACATAGTTCGCTTGCTAGTGTTTATCAGGTAAACCAGATTCATACATCCACACCTACATTATTTTGACACAACATCCAAACTATTTGGCACTTTTATATTTCTTTAAATTGTGATAATATTAATCATTTAAATCTGACTTGTTTGTTTCAACTTGTTTCAGGAAAATGATATTAAATGTTTCTAATCAAAATTACTTTCTATTACAAAACAGGGCTTTTATTTCATACATGTCCTTTATAGAGGACACCAGGACGTAAAGCATGTTTATCAGACATTTTAGGAACACAACAAGTCAGGGAAATAAATTAGATATCGATATTCCTATAAAATATTACATATTATTATGAAAATGTTGCCAATTATTACTCCCATTCTTTTTACAGTCTATGCTCCCATTACTACACTGTTAAAAATTGCTGTAAAAATACGGGCGATTTCCAACAGTAAAATACTGTTATTTGAATAAACAGTTTAATCCTGTAATTTAACAGTCTAGGTTCCATAAATTAATTACTTGCAGTAAATTTACAGCATTTATGTGTAAATCCATTTGTTCCTGGAAAAAACAGTATTGGCCTGTAAAAAATATCACGTAGGGGCGGGGCATCTTCAACGCGGGTTTTTTTTCAAACAGAAAGGAGACAGTCAAAGAACAGCAACACTCCTCTGTCTAGGCTATTTTAAAGAAGGACAATGTTCAAGGTGAGTTTATTTCTTTGCAGTTATTCTATTATGTTGCTCCCAACCTATAAAATCGCCTTTTTCACAAGGTATTTTTGACTGTGCTAGCCCTAATCGCATTTTGCAGACAGAGCTCTCAACGGCATTCGGCCTTTCGCCTGCTAATGAATATTCTCTGAGCTCCGATTTAAAGTATTACTGCGAATGTGCTTGGTTGAAGTTAAGTTACCATTTAGAAATTATTTTGGCTTGCTTTTGTAGTAACATTAACCCTTATCTCGATTCACACGAATTTCTGGTTTAGTAAGTTAATGTTTCATGATGCTAACGTTAATCTAACCAGATGCATTAATGTTATTCGCATAACGTTAATATCATGCACATAAGATGGAGAATAATTATAAAACTACTCGAAATATCCAGAACCATGATAGCAATTAAAATGTTGTGGTCAATTTGATTAGTTTCCATGCAAATAATGTAAAGCTGTTAAAATTCCCAATGCAAAATAGATATTTAACGTTTTATATATATATATATATATATGTATGTTATATTTTCAATTTAGTGGTCCGAGTACTTGCTTTTTTGTGAGATTCGCATGTAACGTTATATAGTATTAAAAGTCAAAGAGGTTGTTTTTGAAAGAGGAGGCAGATATTCTTGACTGCACTCGTTTTAGCAGACAGTTTTCAACAGCTTAAGTTTCACTATGCAATGTTCTCCATGCTCTGACGTCGAATTTCTTTGCTTGGTTAAAGATTAAATATTTATTAAATAATAATTGTATTCTTTTTTTCTAGGAATCAATCACTTGTTTTACTGAGTTTTACTGACATCGTATGCATCCCTAATCATTGGTGAGTTTCACGTCATGTAAATTATCAGAAAATGTATATTTTTGTGTAAACTGTTGTTTTAAGTGTTGTGTATAATTTGAAGAAAAAAATCATTTCAGGGAGGGCAGATAACTGTACTGAACACTGGATGATTACCCTAGACTAGAGGGTCGTGTTGTTTGTAAGGGCATACAATCACGATTTCTGAATGCAATTGGAATAATGTTTACAATGTTCTGTCTTCAATTGTCAGTATCCAGAGGAGGCATGTGGCACATTGGAATTCATTCAAAGGTATTTTGTGACCTTTTATAGTACCCTTTAAATTTGTTTATTTTCTTTTATTGTCCCGTAATTTAGCAAATGTATATTTAATCCAATATTTAAATTGATAAAAGGTAGATTTTTGTAAGTTTTCTATTTTAAAGTGTGTGTGTGTGTGTGTGTGTGTGTGTGTGTGTGTGTGTGTGTGTGTGTGTGTGTGTGTGTGTGTGTGTGTGTGTGTTGGGATAAACCCCGAAAGAGGTTCTAAGACCTGCAGAGGCAAGGTGGTTTCAAAGAAGACTGGAAAACTTGTCAGCAAGAAGTCTGCCACTGTCAATCCCAAAGTTGCTTCTCTCTCTATGGAACCTCATCGATTTCGAATGGAATTTCGTCTAGGTAACTAAACTTTATGCCTACTGACACTCCCATTTGTGCAGCTTCCTAAAAGAATCAACACCGCTTAAAGGATAAGTTCATCCCAAAATTAAAATTTCCTGATAATTTACTCACCCCAATGCCATCCAAGTTGTTCATGTCTTTCTTTATTCAGTGGGAAAAAAATTATTATTTTTTTGAGGAAAAATTTTCAGAAATTTGCTCCACACAATGGATTTCAATGGCAACCAGAATGTTGAAGTCCAAATAAATATGTTTCAAAGGATTTTTAAGTGCTTCAAATGACTCCCAGCTAAGGAATCCATCTGTCATTTTCTAAAAAAATAAATAAATAGTATATACTTATTAACCACAGTTGTTCATATTGTGCTGGTCTCCGTGCCAGGCATGACGTCCTCACATTGGAAAGGTCTCGCATGACATTATTAGACATCCAGGATATACACACGAAATGACCATTTTAAACAATAAACTGACACAAAACCATAAATATGTAATTCAACATACAATACAATGTGAACGATAATCCTTCTCCATACTAGTAAACAATGGGGTGGTGATTACTTTTGACCTTTCCAATGGGATGACGTAATGCCTGTCACATTGCAGACCAGCACAAGATGAACAATTGTGGTTAAAAAGTATATACATTTAAATTTTCTTAGAAAATGACAGATTGAGTCACTAGATAAGACTCTATTCCTCAGCTGGGATTGAGGAGAGCCCTTTGAAGCACTTTGAAACAGCATTTATTTGGACTTCAACATTCTGATTGTCATTGAAGTCCATTGTGTGGAGAAAAATCCTGATATGTTTACCTTAAAACACTTAATTTCTTTTCCACTGAAGAAAGAAAGACATGAACATCTTGGATGGCATTGGGGTGAGTAAATTATCAGGACATTTTCATTTTGGGATGAACTAATCCTTTACCTGCCTTCATATTCAGTGGTAAGAAAGTATCTGAACCCTTTGGAATGATTTTCTGCATTAATTGTTCTTAACATTTCATGTGATCTTCATTAGTCACATAGACAAAAAAAAAGTGTTTAAGCTAGCTACACAAACAATTATAATCTTTAATGACTTTACTCAACACTTCCCACACTCTCAGGGCTGTGTAATAAAAATGTTAATTTGGTAAGTGACTACCTTGTTGTTACCTCTATGAACCACAAATGTTGTTTTTGTGTCGTAATGGTTGTACATGAGTGCCTTGTTTGATCTGAGCAGTTAACCTGCTCAATGTTCTTCAGAAAAATCTACCATGTCCTGCACAGTTTTGGTTTTCCAGCATATTCTGCACAATTGAACCCTTTACAATAGTGACTGCATGATTTAAAGACCCATTTTTTCACAATGAGAACTACTGATGGACTCAACTATTACAAAGGGTGCCAGGGGGAGGATTTTATTCTGAAGAACAGTGGACAGTTTAACTGCTCAGAACAAACAAGGGAATCATGAACAATTATTACCAAAACAAAATTAGATTTTTAGGAAACAAATCCATCTCTGAGTCCATATAATGTCATTGATTGGCTGTCGCATGTCTGACACTTAAAAAAGAACAGCGATCGTGATGGTAATTCATATGAACCCAGTGGATAAATCAATGCCTTTTAAAGCCAAATGATAGGTTTGTGCAATAAAATAAAAAAACCTAAAAATGCTAAATTAAATAACTCATTGCTTCCAGTCTACTGTCATATGAGCACTTATCAGAGGGACATTGTGACGTGATGTAAGTGCATTGTGAAAGCTTGTTCGAGAAGTAACACAGAAGCAAAGATGACCGACATTTCGCATGAGCTTCACTTACTTATGACAGTAGAATGGAAGTAATGATTTATAGTTTAGTTAGCATTTCATTTTTTGTTTGTTTTTCTAACACAAAAATAAAGTGAGTTAAAAATATTAATATTTTTATTACACACATCTACGGTTTGGTTTCAGAAGACATTGATTCATCCACTTCAAGATTGTTGTGTTTTTTAAGTGTCAAAAGAATGGCAGCCAATCAATGCGATTGTCATGTGTTATATATAGCATGGGGGTTAGAAATTTTGGATTTTTGGGGTGAACTATCCCTCTAAGGACATTGTGTTTGTCTATACTTGTGACTGGTAAAAATCAGATGAAATTTTATGATCAACTAATGCAGAGAACCAACCAATTCCAAAAGGTTGAGGGTTTACAGCTTTTTTCCCCACTGTACTCTCAAATGTACTTCTTCTGCTGTAAAAAAAATGTTTTACACATTTAACTTAACAGCTCTCTTTACATATACACAATTATAATATACTCCTAAATCTACTAAATAAATGTACTCCTATCCGGCCAACTGGAAAAAACACAATCACTTTCTTTTACACACAGCTAAACTTTCTGGTCTTGTCTTGACCCCATAATCTTTCTGTTAAGATTGTTTTTTTATGTTTTTCCTCTATGCTGTAACAAACATTCAAAACAAACTGCACACTCAATTGCTGTTTAAGATTAGTTTAGTTCATTAACATGATCATTTTATGTCTATTTTGAAAGTTTTCACAGTATGTGATCACTAGTTTTTGCCATGTGCTTTATTTTACCACTAAGATTTTCTTGATTTTCTTTCCTTTCAGACCTGGATTTCCTCTAAGACCAGATCTGTCAAAAGCTGATGTGGCACGTGTTGGCTGTTTTTTTGCCTCTTCCTACGTTTTTTTCACCCATTGGTTCTCTTGATTATGTGCTCTCAGATCTAGACTTCCTCCCAGGCCAGCTCTTTTAAAAGCAGGTTTGGGATGTTTTGACAGTATTTTTTGCCCTATCAAGGATTTTTGATCTTTTGGTTCTCAATGATTTCTAAAACAGTATTTAAGGAAAGAAAGTCAGAGAAAATACATTTTAAAATGCATTGAATGTATTGTTAAAACCTGTTTTAAATAAATGGCAAACAATGTACACCATAATCTATTTCTTTATTTTTTCCATTGAGTAAAAAGTCTGTTTGGAATGTCTGTAAACATTATGGTACATAGGGATGTTAATAGATATCAGACAATAGAGTAAATAGAAAACAGTATTTATATTAACTTTTTTTATACTGTAGAATTGTAGTTGGAACCATTGCTGGCAGTACTTTGTGAAATTACAGAACAGCCATACAAATTAAAAACTGTAAAATTACGGTAAAGGGCTGGAACCACAGCTGCCAGTACTTTGCTGTGAAATTACAGCATTATTGAAACCGTAAAATTACGGTAAAGGGCTGGAACCACAGCTGCCAGTACTTTACTGTGAAATTACAGCATTATGGAAACCGTAAAATTACGGTAAATGACTGGAACTAGCTTGCCAGTACTTTACTGTGAAATTACAGCATTGTTGAAACCGTAAAATTGCGGTAATGGGCTGGAACCACAGCTGCCAGTACTTTACCGTAAAAATACGGGTGAATTTTTTACAGTGTACACTTCCCTTTTTGTTATTTGCTCCAAGAACACATTAATATGCAAATTACAGTGTATATTGGATGTATGGGCATTTTACCCACATATTGCATAAAATAAATTGGTAATTCAATTCATTCTGTTATAGCTTTCATAACACAGTCGAGATTCATCTTTAAACAAAGTTTGGTTAAATAATAATAAAAACAAATCCTTTAGCCTGAAAATTGATTGGTGAATTAAGAATTATGTCACGTATGACTGAGGAAATAGCATGATAACATATGAATAAAATGTAATATTTCAACAACAACAAACAAACAAAATTTGTTTCATATGCACTAAACAAGGTAACGACATGGGGAAAAAATACTAAATTTAACCCCCGGGTCTTAAACCCTAGGAGGATAAGTTAAATAGAAGAACTTGAGATTATAATGTTTATCAGATATAACGTGTGTTTTCCTGGACTTGGTTTTAGCTCAATGCTTCCAGCTGAAAGCAGCAACGCCAGCACCATATAAGGCTCTCACTGACTCATACAGATGATGTCATCACCACAGTCCTGAGTGGAGATTCTCCTTTGCCCTGGCCTGCACACACAGTGTGACAAAAAGAAAGAAAGTGAGGGACGTGTGGTGAAGAGGAAAGAGAAAGAAAAGAAGATACATTCGCAGGGAATGATATAAAAAAGTGAAGTGAAGCTTGCTTGTAAGCTGTTTCAGGGTTAGAAAAACACGAGAGAAAGAGGGATAGAAAGAAACTGACGGGGAAAAAGAGTGAAGTATAGCTGGCAGGAATTGTGACAGTTGAGGGAACTTTAATCTACAAGCGGGAACTTCGGTTAGAGGAGTCTTCTTACCATGGGGAAGTCAGGTAAGTGTATAATTCATTTTTTAAATCCATGTCTCACTTTAGCATTTGTGATTTTGTCAAATACATATTTTATTCAGTCTCTGTCACTGCTGTCCTCAGCTATTCAATGATGTTTTGTCAGCACAGTTTGAGTATATGCTTTAACAGTGTGTGTGTGGGTGTGTGTGTGTGTTGAGGATTGTTAGCTACTCAATCCTTTCTTTGTATGAGCAATAGCATCATGCAGTTGGATTTAAGCCTATGCAGTAGTGGCAAGCACAATTGTTTGGCTACATTTGCCCTGAACAAAAGTTTTTGCTGATAGAGAACAGATTTGGCCATAATTTCAATGCATGATCTGAATGTTCAGTCACTTTTTAGAAAATCTATTAATTTTTCAAAAGTACTAAAATATATACATTATTGTTTACAACAATCCAATTTATTTTAAATAAATGGTAATTTTAATAAAATAGTCTATTAAAATAGACAAAAATTAAATCTTTGTAACATTTTATTCTAATAGTGAAATACTACTTCTTTAACACTAAAACCATACAGACTTTATTTTTGCAACTCAGAAAGACCAAACATACTGTAAATGGATATGACCTTATTTATATGTGAAATATATGAGGGTACAAACATGAATAGACTCCAAGTTCATCATAGTTTATTTCCCCACTATACCAGAGGTGTCCAAACTTTTTACTATAAAGGAACAAAAATCAAACTTGGTTATATTAAGTGAATGTTAAGTAAATGTTGGATTATATCCAACTGTTATATTAAATATTAAAGCAATATTTAATATTAAATATTAAAGCAATATTTAATATTAAATATTAAAGCAATATTTAATATTAAATATTAAAGCAATATTTAATATTTACTATATTCTCTTAATTTCAGGGCTAAAATAAAGCAAAAATGTTCAGAGAAAAATATAATATAATTTTATATTATTTATTTAATATAATTTATATTATTATTATAATATAATATAAATTATATAATTTATATAATTTATATTATTCAAGATATTGCAATGATTTATTAACCAGTTAAATGAGTAATTTGAGTAATATATAATTTAGGATTTTAGGCTGTATATCTACTGAGTTTAGCAAAGAATAATTGCACTTTCTAATCTCTTGCTATTGATACCCTGTTGACTTTGCAGCCTCCAGGCTTTTTTGTGAGGAGGTGCTGAAGACTCATAATGAGTACAGAAGGAAACATCAAGCCCCACCTTTAAAACTCAGCAGTAAACTGAGTCGTGAAGCAGCAAGGTGAGGTCTTTTCTCCCATATGCTTGCTCTGCTCATTGCTGTTAATTTCTTGTCTTCTAAAACCACCCATTTATTTTCTGAAATTGCTTTCATCTTCAATACAGTTAATGCCCTTTAATTCAGCTGAATGCTTGTGTCTTATAGATATGCTGAGAGCCTTGCTAGCACCCGGATTCTGAAGCACAGTGCCGAGTCTAGTCGAGGAAACTGTGGAGAAAATTTAGCATGGGCGTCTTATGATCAAACGGGTACAACTCCTCTTCTTCTGTCACAAAAATGTCCACCTGACAGATATTTACATAGATATAATAGCAAAGACAGATTTTCTCAACAGCTGGGACTCATTATGAATTGACTACCTCCATGTTCGGTCTAAAGTTGATTACTAAGTGGAATGGAATGTCTGGCCAGTCTGGGGTGATTTGTAAAGTGTCACTAAATCTATAGTGGGGTCATATGAAGTTTAGCTGTAAGTTTTTCTTTGGAATCATCAGTTTAATATTATAATTCAAAACCCATATTGCAAAAATGTTCAAAAACACATTCTATAGAATATACCATTTTGGATTAATTAATTTGAACTTGATCATAACTGAATTTCTGGGGCCTGTATGTTTCACATTATAATCTATGTGTTTGTGTGCCTACAGGTAAAGATGTGTCTGATCGCTGGTATAATGAAGTGAATCAGTACAACTTTAACCAGCCAGGATTCTCCTCTGCAACTGGTAAGAGTATTTATACTATCTTGATTATTCAAGATTATTTTACTTGATTATATTATATTATATTATATTATATTATATTATATTATATTATATTATATTATATTATATTATATTATATTATATTATATTATATTATCAAGCTACCCGCAAAGTTTAGTTCTGACTCTAATCCAACACACATTAACCAGCAACTTATGGTCTTTCTGTGCAGTTATGCAATTTTGGATTTCATTCACTTCCATTCCTTGCACCATAACCCTCTGAAAACTGTCCAAAACATCTCTGAAATTACAAGAAAACCAGCTTTGGTTGGTTTAAGAATTTCTTTTTAGTAGGGAAAGAATGCAAATGTCATTTATTGACCTCTTGGCTCAGTACACAGAACTACAAAATATGACTCTTAATGGCTTGCTATGTCGCAGGAGAGTGGAGTGGATGACATATTTTAAAGTCAGCATGAAATTAATGCGTTTAACACATTACTAGTCTTGTGGTGAACAATAAATTGACAGCAGGGCTGTACGCAAGATTTTCTAAATAACGAGGTCCCAAAATGCAGCTTGCTAAGGGGGTTTGGTGGCAGCAAAAAAAGTAAACATACGGTGAACTGATATGTTTTTCTGTATCATATTCTTAGACAAGTGAATTTACTGAAGGCTACCAAGCTTACAAATTACATTACATTAATCATGTAAATTATATTTTCAATTAAAAAAAGCGAAATTAGACAAAAGTAGTTTGCCTCCCTGATTATTTCTGTTGGTCGTTCAACAGTTCTATCATAAAAACCAGCTAAATGTTTAGTTTAGCTACTTGCATCTATCTCACACTTTATGACTGTTAACTGGACAACATGCTCATTTGTGAACAAAGTCTGCCAAATAAGGTCATCTCAGACATTTTGACATTTATGAGCACTATTGACCACTGATGCAGCTCAGATGGGAAGGTTAGTTATCTTGGTTAGGATACTTCCTTGCAGCACCAAAGTAGTTATATATATATGCTATATAATCCTTGGAAAAATACAGAGGTCTGGACCTCAATGGTGGGTTTGGCCCTAATTGACAGTTATCTTCATAATCTTTATTTAAAAACAGAAAATTTGCTTCCTTCCTGGAATGGTGTTCCTTCTGATGGTGTCAGTTTGTTCTGATTTGAGTTTGAATGATTGAGCAGAGCATCCTTAAAAAGGTGGTGACACTAAAATCAAGCCTTGCCATCTATTTTTTTCTTATTCACTATTACATATCACTCGGAAATAGGTCACATGCTGAAGTCAGGACACAACTTCCGGCTCAGAAAGTATTATTTATTCATTTTAAACAGAAGCATTAAGGCATGACATCATATCCTGCTGCCCGTATTTGTTGTAGTGTCTAAATTAATTCTGCATTAAACTAAACTTTGCAGGAATGTTGATCTGAATTAAACAGTATTGAGCCACCCTTTCTTAGAATAACTTAACCCAATATAATACCAACACACATAGAAGATAAGTTTGGCTCAGTCAGTGTAATACTATATTCTGGAATATTTTCTTTTAATTTATGTTAAGTTCTCAGATGTGACTCATCCTACTGGAATGAAACTTTCCAAAGCTCTCCCAGGCACAGGAAATTCCCCATAAAATTCAGTCATGAAAAGTCTCTTACAGTATGATGTCTCGCTTGCAGCTGTTATCTCACCCCCTTAGCTTTTTTTATTCACCTCATCTGTCATCAGCTTCAGCCTGCAGGATATAAGTAATACCACTCACTACCTTAAGAGGGCAGACCATATTTGAAGGTTTCCCAATTTTACAGCATCCGTGAAAACCCCTCAGAAGTGACTTTATAGACTGTGGATAACATCTGTGCTAACTCTCAATCTGTAAATATGTGGTTGGGAATCTAGGAAAGGGTGTTCCTTTAGCTCAGTTGGTCAAGAATGGTGCTGTCAACACTGTCGGTTGATTCTATGGGGAAAAAAGTGATGAAATCCACAGTAATTAGTTTTGGATAAGCATCTGCCAAGTCAATAAAATGGACTAAAATGGACCCTCATTCCACTCAAATGTTTCCACTCTGTCTCTCAGCGTATAAATATTTAACGGAACACTAACACAACCAACACATGGTATATGTGAGTCAAACATGCATAAACACTTTGTGACAGTCACACATACATCCAGATCCTTGATTCAATACACACCAATTAATGTAAGAACCATCTTTTTGTTCTAGGTCACTTCACTGCAGTGGTGTGGAAAAGCTCGAAGAAACTCGGTGTGGGTAAAGCTGTGGCCTCGGATGGTTCTACCTTCGTAGTTGCGCGTTATTTCCCTGCAGGCAACATTACCAATCAGGGCCACTTCCAGGCCAATGTCCTGCCCCCTAAAAGCTGATCCAAATGTAGCTGGACACAATGAGAACAAAGGTAGGGAGGGTAACAGAAAGAGGCCAGGGAACAGCTGAAATTGCAGAGACTCTTACTTGGAGGACCAAACAGCGACTGCATAGCGCAGGCTTTGGTTGCCTTAGATACGAAGGTCTTACTTGAATAAAGAGCTTTACTTTACATTTTAGACACATTTTCATTTTATTAACTTGAATACAAAGAGGCTTATGTTAAACCTAAAATGTTATAGCTAATGCTAGTTATACAGGTGAAACATAAAACTATACTTTCATAGTGGTAAGGTCAATGTGGGCCTGTGTGTGCCACATACTTCGATATGTGGATGTCAGCATAACAGTATTATTTTTATGAATGAAGTCTTAAAACAGATCTAATCAGTTTTGGTAACATTTATCCCTTTTATGGTGATTCTTCAGTATTTGTTTGATTATGCTTCTGTCTTTGTATATTGATATGAATTAAAATCAAAAGTGTTCAAATAGTCTCAAATCTCATTTAGCATAGTAGCACAATCTTTACAATTTTCTCAAAGAATTACACCTTTGTGAAGTTAAAAACACTTCTATAATCAATTTAAGTGCCATGTGCACAATTTCTGCTTGCAAGATATAAGATAAATGCATATAACCCAGGGGAAAATTTCAAAAAGAAAATATTCAGGTCAGATTCAAACCATCAGTTTTGAGGACATAAGCTTTTATTTCTACAATCCTTTGATCTAACATCTGAGCCATTAAGGCAATATTAAAAGAGTGTATGTTCAAAATGTATGACAATACATTTTTGTCTGTAAGGTGCATTTATGTGATTTGTAGATAATGTTGGGAAACGAACAGCTCTGGTTGTAACAGATTTATTTCAGCAGGAGGGTGCAGTATAGCAGCATTACTTGGGAAAGAAAACACGCAAGGGGCAGGGAAGATGTCTTTTCCTTACATGGTCAGCTCCTAAGAACAGACACAAAAGGTGAAATATTAATAGCATTCAAAAGGTTTGTGAACTATCGCTGTATTTACAGGGGTAAAACGTGTAAACAGTAATCACTGGTTTAATAAAAGGTTAATAAAGGGACTAAATTATGTCTTTGCAGTTTAAAATGCCAAAAGTAGGGTTCAGGTTAGTTTGTTTGCTCAATTTAAGAACATTATATCAGTTTATGGGAGGTCCAAAAAAAGCAAAATACACATTAGAGGGATTCTCTACTAGTTCTTTCTACTAGTAGGAAATCTAGTGTAAAAGCAAGTATTACACTAGGGCCCGGCTTCCCAGACAGGTCTTAGATTAAGCCAGGATTAGGCCTTAGTTAAATTAGGACATTTAAGTAGCTTTTTCAAACGTGCCTTAGAAAAAAACATTACTGGTTTACATCTGTACAAAACAATGGCACATATTTTAAGAAATACCCGTGCAAGTTCGTTTCCGTTAAAACAGCTGAAACAAGCATTTAGTCTGGGACTGGCTTAATCCTTGTCTGTGAAACTGGCCATAGATGTACAAATGCCGAGTGTTTAATACAAAAGCAATCTCTCACCATAATGGCGTTGACAATGTCATTCTTGTTGTGGCGCAGTGCACGGACTGCTTTAGCTCGAGACACATTAGCCTGGGCCATCACCAGCTCGATATCTCTCTGCTCCAGCCCACCTTCGTCCAGCTTGCAAACAGAGAAAGAGACTGTTGATCACCTTAATTCATTCAAGCACACAAGTTTACCCAAAAATGCTAATTGTGCTATATAAATAATGACAGACTTCTAGTAATTTGTAATCCTTAGAAGAAAGAAGCTCATAAAGGTTTGGAATTAATTAAGGTAAGAAAATGGAGACAAAATCTAAATTTCTGGCTGATCTTTCCCTTTCAAGTAGGAAATGTCAGATTTGTACCTCCTCTTCTTCCTCACTCTCTTCTTTTATGGTCAGGCTTGGTGTGATGTCTGATGGCAGAGGTGAGGGGTCAAGAGGAACCTTAAATTTCTCTGCCGCTGCCTTGTGTACCTGCTGTGAGAGGTCCTCGATCTTACAAAGAGAAGAAGAGAGAGACCGAAAGCCCAGATGAATGAACACAGGTCAAGATATAAATATTAGGAATATAAGGAAATCTGTGCCACTGTAGTCAGCTTTTGGAAGATATCTTTTTCTTATTGCATATGAGAAAAGACCAACCTTGGCCTCCCCAAAGACTATGTAAATATCTGAGGCAGGGCTTTTGAACACATCAGGACGTGTAATAACAAAGAGAATGTTCTTGGACTTCCGGATAGTGATGCGCGTCACTCCATGGATCTGTTTCAGCCCGAGCTTTGACATCGCCTTATGATAACAAATGGAGGAAAAGATAGTATGTCAGAGATTTTGTGTACAATACAGTGAGTCTTAAAGTTGTATGAAATGTGCTTGTGGATGTGCAGACCCACCTTTCGTGCTTTTTTCTCACTTCGACTCTGCTTAGCTCTGCTCACAGACTCATCGGCAGGAGAGTGTGATAACTATGAGAGAAAATATGAAAATATGAAGTATAAAGAGAGTATGGTAGGACCTATCGTTGTTCATCCAGTAGACTCAACTAGATAAAAACACTGCATAAAATACTGCATGGCTGTACTTGTTTACAGTGAGTATGTTTACATGGACAACAATACGCCGATATTAACTTGATTAAGACAGTACTCCGATAAAGAAACTACCATGTAAACAGCGATTTCTAATTACCTTAATCCGGCTAAAGTCATCCTCAAAGTAAACGCAAATCGAATTAAGACATATAGGGTATTCCTATTTTAGTCGCATTATCGGAGACGTACACACCTTAATCTAATTATTAATGTTGTGTGTTACAGGACACATACACACACGCAGTGGTCAACCCTCTGACAGAAAACAACCCTCTTTTTTTTTCTTTTTCTTTTTTTTTTTTTTTTTTTTCTTACTTAATTTTTGCCATTTCATTCATATCTAGAATCAACCTGTATGCAATAACACTCAGCCTTTATATTTGTTGTTAATGTTATTTCCTATCAAGATAATATTCTAATATTATGTGTAATACATGTGTCTATTGTATTGTTATAGTTTGTTTGTAAATAAAAAAAGAAAAAAAAGAAAAAGAAAACAACCCTCTGTCATCCAGTTCCTCAAAGTTTGTTGTGATGGCAGAGGAGGCCCGATGCTGGAGAAATTGTATCCGCCATTGTCGATTTGCATGTGTGATGTGAAAAATAATTAACTGCACTTAAAGTTTTCGTAAAATTTGAAAATGAAACTAACTATTTAACTATACCAAAACTATTTATGGTACCATAAGGAAGACAAACTGTATGTTGATATGTGAAATTCTGGAGGGAACGTCAGACTGCATGGCATGGAGACGTAATGGCGTGTGCATTAATCAATCTATGTTCAATAACATGTAAAACAGGAACATGAATGGAATAGTCTAAAAGCAACTCATGTAAACACCTGAATTGGAATATTGTATTATTCAGAATAAGGTCAATGATTAGATTAACGCTGTCCATGTAAACGTAATCAGTGACTCATATAAGTACATTTTGCCGTGCTTCACTCAGAAGTGATCTTTGCTGCTTGTTCAATTTAATGAATTTAAACGAGCTAGTAGAACTAGTGAGTATAAATGCTGAAATGAAGCCTGGTTTTCACAGGCCAAGAGTCAAGACTAAGCCAGTGTATGCACACTATACTGTCCATGTCAGAAAGGTAATAAAAACATCATCAAAGTAGTCAATATGTGACATCAGTTGGTTAATTTGAATCTCTTGAAGCATCGAAAATACATTTTGGTCCAAAAATAACTAAAACTTCGACTTTTTTCAGCATAGTCTTCTCTTCCTGGTTTGTGTTCAGTCCTCAAATTAAGATTCAAACGGTTATGAATCAGTGAATCGATCAATGAATCTTGAATCAATCAATTCATAAATGTTTGAATCTAGCCTGGATGTCAGCCGAACTTAGCCACGCCCACAACATTTTTAGGTCGAGCAGTTCGGTCTGGCCTCGCTCCATAGAGGAGTAATTATCCCCTGTTATAGAAACTGTTCGGACCAATGAAATCATCAGGGGGGGCTTTAGACGATAACGGACAGATGATAAACAGTAACGTAATCATGCATGTCATCAAAGGGGCTTGGATTATATTTGTTAAAATCTTAAACAGAGAGCTTGTTAGTATATGCATTCACCTTCTAGCCTGACAAGCCAGACCCACATCAAGATGTTTGGTCTGGAAACTCACCATAGACAGGGCTCAATCCGAGGGGCGGGATAAACGGTTGTCTTTCAAACTCCCTCCGCACGCGATAGGATAGCGCTACACCAACCAGAGCAACGAAGGTGAAGCAGAGCTCGCTGACTGATTAAACATTCATCGTATCCGGTCGGCCAAACTCCGAACACATCTTCCCTTCTTAAGAATGACTTCAGTGCCGTTCTTTGTTTTTTTCTCAGAGAAAAGCTTAACTCCAAGTCTTCCAGAGTCGCGGTCAGAGCTGATTCAAAAGACCGCCGCCGTTCGCCAGTTTCTGTGTGTACTAGAAACACACAAACGCAACTCGGCCGTCGTCATTATGGCCCCGCCCACCGACTCTATACATGATGTGATTGGCCCGTCCAGATTGTGAGGAATACAGCTCAGAAGGGTATTGAGAGTTCCTAGACGACACTTGCGGGCAAATTAAATTTGCTGCCGCTAGGGTGCGTCTAGATTTCTAGGCTATTCACCTTCACAATTTCTCTCAGAAATGATGATCATGTCGGATAAGTACTCTGTGTATCATTAAATTCTTTTCTTTTTTTACAACACCGGCAAAGATCGTTTATTTCAGCGCACGTGCAGACAGGGTTGCCAAGTTTTTACAACAAAACCCGCCAACTACTAGCCCTAAACAATAGCTTCTTGGGGGGGTTCTCTGGGAAAAAATTCTGTTTGGGGGGTAAAATGTGTGTTATTTTGGCAAGGTTGCCTGCTAAAATTCACATTCATGACATGGGTCTATATATCACATAATAGGACTTCGCTTCAACCCACGGACATAGAAGAAAACCTGCGGGGGGGAAAAACGCGGACTTGGTAACAGTGCATTTGAGCTCTATTAACATCGCTTCGTTGCTCTGATTGGTTGGTCTATCCAATTGAGGTTTCCTTTCCTGGTTCGGTTGAAACACCTCATAATCACAGCCCAATGGAGCAGTTTCAGACTCATATTCTGACTAGAATTGAGTATGACCACGTCAGGCTAGTTTGAATTTTTATTTGAGGATTAAACACAAACGCAGAAGAGAAGACAATGCTTCATAAAGTCGTAGTTTTTGTTATTTTATGACCAAAATGTATTTTCGATGCTTCAAAAGATTCTAATTAACCAACTGATGCCACATATGGACTACTTTGATGATGTTTTTATTCCCTTTCTGGACATGGACAGTATAGTGTGTATACACTTGGATACGCTCTCGGTCTAAACTGTGTTCCGAAGATGAACGGAGGTCTTACGGGTGTGGAACAACATTAAGGTGTCATCATTAATGACATCAATTTCATTTTTGAGTGAGCTAACCCTTTAAATCTTGTCTGTGAAACTAGGGCTAAGTGTTATTTTGACCAAGTTTTTAAATAAAGATAAGAAAATTAGTTTTGTCCATTTTTTTGTTTGGAGATAGAAGTGATGAGTGGAGCTACTGCTAGGTTGAGAACCAGTAGATACAGTATGCAAGCCATGTTGCTTTACTAAAAAAGCTTTAATTGTACTAATGTTAGTACTTTTCGTAACATCATATGTTAAAACAAAGTAACATTAAGTATGCTAACGTGCTACTCCTATGTTAGCTAATAGTAAGTTACACAGCTGGGATAGTTTGATGTGTAATTGTATTGAGTTGAATGAAGTTTAGCCAAAGAATTATGTTTGGTTTGTGGTTACATCTGTACTGCTGTTTACAAAGATGGTTCATCAATCTAAAGCTCACCTGTGGATTTGAGGGTCTCGGTAATGTCCCACTGGGTTCCTCAAGCTCAGGCACTGAACCATCACTGTCTGTTTCATTCCCCGAACCTACTAAAAGGCATAAAAAATTAAACACTAAAATTGCTTTGCTTTACAAGGAGCCATGAAGCAGATACTTGAGAAAGATGCAAATTCTTTATGGTTAAAAGAGATGATGAACATACTGTTGTTTTTGAAGGTGAGATCCACATCCTCTCTGCCTTTTGATCTGTAGATATTTGGGCATAAATCTTGCTCTATACTCTGTCGCTCGGCTTGGTTTTGCTGAGTTTTTACCAACGAGTCTGGTCTTGGAATGATGTAGGGTAGGGTCTCTGGGCAGGGTAGGGTTTCATCTAACCTGTTCAGTGTTCTTTGGGCACGGGCACTGTCTGTTTTTCCAATGGATGTTGAAGGCAGGGACTGTTCTGTTCGGTGTCCCGTACATACTACTCAAGAAAAAGACAACATGTATATAGTGAAATACTAGTAATTCCTAGGATAAAAAAATTAAAAATAACTAAAGAAAAAAGAAACAGTTTACCCGGAGGGTTCTCATGTCTGCATGGTTTTGCTGTCATGACTGTTCTCTGACTTTCATGATGGCATGCGTCTTGAATAAGAAGCAACGTTTGTGTTTGTTCCTCAGATTCCCATGCTGCTAAGTCCATACTGCATATTCCAGTGGTTTGAATAGGACTTTCAGAGTCAGGCTGACTGAATTTGTTGTCTGGAGCTGGTTGAATATGTGAGAAGATAGCAGATGTTTGAGAAATGTCACGGGCAGACTGTGACTCCTGAATGGGGGTAGAGAGATCCTCCTCCTGGACAGCTGTGGTGGAACATGTGGGAGAGACCCCGTCTTGTTCTGAGCTGTTCACCCTGAGTGATAAATTGCCCTCTACATGATTGTCATTGATGTCTCTTGTGCTTTCTGTCAAACTTACTCTGCTCAAAGAACTGTCTGAAAGTTCTTTCTGCCCATCTGGCCTTGTGAGGTCTGTTGTCGGAGTTGCAACCACTGACTCTGTATGAACAGACTCAGGTGGATCAATACAGCTAGGGTCAGGAGATTGAAAAATTGATTGCTCTGGTGTTTGAACAGGTTCAGTGTTCTCTGCTATAGAAACATCATCTTTATGCTGAGTTTCACCAAGTTCCTCTCTCATTGAATATATCTCAAAGCTTGCTGCTTGATTACCTGTAGCCTCTATTTCCTTTCCTTGGCATTGGATCTTTTCATTATCCATTGGGGCTAAAACTGCAATGTTGGATTTAAGAGGATCAATTACCTTTGGTTTTGTGGCATGACTTGAATTAGCATTCTGTGCTGTTTTGGGGGTTACCTCATCACTTTTAGCTTGAGAAAGACCTGATTTATGTGAATCACCATCACGCTTATTATTCTGCTCCAGATATGAAACCGTCTCTGTAAAATCTTGTGCCTCTCTCTTTTGACTTATTTTTGTTTCCTTCTTTTCCCTCTCATGTGAGTCAAACTGATTTCTCTCCTGATCCTGAGGGCTAGTTGTAGTCTTTTGTTCAAGAAGTTGTTTGTCAGTGCTTTTAGGTTCATCATTTACGGTTTCATTTTTGTTTGCTTTTAATTGAATTACTTTTTCCCCCATAACCTCACTTGGAGCCTCATCATTGGAATTTGATGTCTCTTTTTGTGAGACAGAGCTCTGTTGGAGAACTGTTGCTTCTGAGGAGTCAGCAGTCTTTATCTCAGTTGGTTTCTTTCTGAATGTGAAGCAGCCAAATGATCCCCCTTGCAAGTTGAATGCAATCTTGTTTTGCGAGACAGAATCTGTGTTTATTTGGGTAATTTGTTGAGAATTTGAATGACCCTGGGTTGAAACTGGACCAAGATTATCTGCTTGTTTAGAAATTAGTGTTTTTGAAGAAGATCCACATAGATCAGTGTGTTCTAGGGAAATGATTGATGTTAATGTGACATTATCAGATTCTTGACACGATTCCAGAACTTGAGGCTGTTCAGGAGTTATTTCAGCACTTTTCTTCCTTAATGTGTCTGAAGATAAATCCTCTGGAATGTTGAAGTCTGTATTTGGAGTTTGATCTTTCACATCTTTCCCATCATCTGAAAGCATATTCATTGCAAGTTCTGATGAAGCACTCTCAATTAGGGGTGCGCAAGTTTTTTCTGGATCATTCCACGATGACGCCAGACTCTTATCAGAACTGCAATGTATGAGTGGATTGCTCTCTGGATTTTGAAGGTTATTTGCATCATCCTCACCCCCTCCTGCCTCTGAAAGATCTTGGATCGAGCTCCAGCTGCCAATGTTTGACTCAACCACACCAACATCAATGTCTGCCATTTTATCTTGGAGGTCACAATATCGGTTGTTGTCTTCATCGTCACCCATAACGTCTTCTCCAGCGGCAATGTTATGAGACAACCCCTTACTGTGCACTGATCTAGCTATCTCACACATGAGCAGATTTTCAGCCTCAAAGTCACAGCATTCATCTAAAGACAAGGGATCCCTTGGTGTCCAACTCTCAGAGTAAAGTTCCCTTTCTGTAATGCTGCTCTCAGAGTTCTCTTTCTTTGGTGAAATGACAAGTCTACTGTATGTGGAGCAGGACATATTTTGAGAGCTATGGTTTACATCATCATTGCTAGGTTGATTCTCTGTCAGATTATCTTGATTCATGGAACGTTCAAAGGGTAAAACATCAGCTGAAGTTAAGTTATCTGGCACCTCACACAACTCAGGATAGGCACAAACCGGAATGTTTGTGGGGCTGCAGTCATCCAGATATGTTAGTTGGGGTACTCCCTTATTTAGGTCATTGGTTGCAGTTTCAGCTAGCTGCAATGATGTGTCAATCAACTCCATGCTATTTCCATTTTTTTGATCCAGTTCCTGGCTAATACCTACGTTAGTCTCATAGCACATGTCAGCAGCTGTAGCACCTGCAACACAGAAGTCATTTGTACTATCATATTGTTTTACTTTGTCTTGATCAACAGAAGATGTTGGATTATCTGTGGGGATCTGCTGTCTTTTCTCTGATGTTACCATGAATGTTGAGGGATCTGTACTTTGTTTGCCTTGCTCATCCATTGTTTTGATCTGTACAGTCAATCCTTTTGAAATCTCACCCTTCAGCATCTTTTTTTCTGACATTTGTTGTGCAATTACACTTTCATCAGTAACATTGCAGTCTGTCAGATTCTCTTGCAATTCTACATGTAGAAGCTCAGATGATTCTGAGGATATCTCCATTTCGCTCTCACTGCCAGAGGATTCAGGTTTTGCATGGCTTACTGGCTGCAAAGGTTCATCTGGCCCAGGGAATTGTTGGGAGAGTTCAGCATGCTTCTCTGTGCAGTACAGATGGTCATCTTCCTCCCCATTATAAGATGTGGAATCAATTGACTCCTCAGTGTCATCCGGATAAGCAAATGACTCATCTACACCATCATTTATTGAGTTCTCTGAAAGGGAATTTAGAAAAGATGCAGAGGTGTCGTCTTCAATTGGGTCTTCCACTCCTCTTTCACCCCTCAAAGCTGGCTCTTTTGGCTCAGCATCATCATTATTTACATCTTCATTGTCACACTCATCTTCGTCATCCTCATCATCATACTCATCTACATCGGCTTCCTCCTCTCCAGCAGCATATGCATCCACATCATTCCCCTGCTCATCATCTGTGGGGAACAGGGTTATATCCATGGAATCTGCCTGGAATATCAGGCTTCCATGGAAAGGCAACATAGAAGCAGGAATCATTGCATCACTCTCTGGCCCATCCTCCCTAGAGTAGCCATGGAACAGAGGAGCAGAGGATCCTATCTCAAGATATACGCTATTACTGTCTATGTCTACAGTCTCTGGAGAGGGAGTGACAGGGGTTTTGTTCTCTCCATCAAGTGCAGAAGTTGCATTATCCTCTGGCGTTAGAGGGGGATCCAGGCTCATAGATGGCTCTGAGAAACAGGCATTGAAATTCATTTCAAGACTGTGATGTGGATTGTCAAAGCCTCGAGTTGCAACAGGGGCTCTCTGGAAATCTCTAGGCCTCACAGTGACCTCAGACATCCCTGTGTCCTGTTGGTAGTCTGTGTTTCTCTTGTTGCTGCTGCTCTCTTGTATAGAAACATGTTCTGTCACCCAATGAGGCCTACATGTGTCTCTTGTTGGAATATCCACTTCACAGGCCACGTCTTCCAGCAACGCTGGCATATCAGGTTTATACAGGCAATCATCTCTCTCATGACCAGGTCGCTCATCTCCAAGCTCATCACCTATCTCTGAGAGGGACCCCACGTAGCAAGCAGGAGCTTCTTGCAACTCTGTCTCAGCTGTTAAGTTTGGGGAGCAGGAGTGTGAGGTGCTGGAGGTGTACGAGGTCCAACTGCCTCCCTCAGCAGTCATGTAGGAGCCAGAGGGAGAGGTAGGAGGGGAACACAGATCAGACTCATCAGTTGGAGAACCTGGACTTTGGCTTGGGCTCCCTGGGCGCCATTGTTGCTTGAGATGTGAGCAGTAAGCCATCTTAATGGGGGTGGATGGGGCTGTATAGTAGCGATCAGGATCCAATCCTGGAAGGACACCAATGCGTTGTGGGTCAACAACATAGGAAGGCTCGGAAAATGACAAGGAAGGCACTTCACCCTGAGATAAAGACAGTGGCTCTCCCTCATTGTCTGGGAAAAGAGAACTGCTGTCTGTCAATTCGGCATCTCTCACTTTGGACTCTAGGACTTGACATTCAAATATCTGACCCATGGTTTTCTCCTGTTCTGGAACTGAAGTCAAACTCTTACCCTGATCTACACTAGAACTCAATTGACCAGTGTCTAGTTTTGCTGTTTCATCCAGCCCAATATGACCTTTCTTGGTGGGTTCTGAGGGCTGGTGTCCTGAACTAGACATGTCTTGACCTCTCTGTTTTCCTAGCAGCATTCCACTCTGCGTCTCCATGTTTTTCAGCAAAGCCTCTTGCCCCATTACAACCCTTGAGTCCATGGTCTCTGGCTCTTGAAAGTCACTTTCTATTTCTGATCCAGTTAGGACTTTGATCCGTTCCATTTTCATAGGACCTCGTCTGCAGGCTCCTCTACCAAACCGCCCTGTTGTTCGGCTGATAGTTCCAGAATGCCCTTCTAATTCAAAACTTGCACCCTCTGGCTGTGGGCGAGGAGAGGTGGTTGGTTTGGCCATTATCAGACGGGGTCCAAAAGGAGTACTTAGTGGGGAGAGTTTTGGAGGGCTGCTAGGAGAAGGACTGGAGGCACTGTCTGTTGGAGTTGAGGCTGAAGAGCTGGATGTTTGACCAGAGAGATCTAAAAGATTGGATGAAACATAATAATATATTTAGTTGCATGTATTAAAATGTAAATTTAATGTTGAGTTTAACAAATATTTTTTGGCAAAGAAATCCTTTACTCTGTGTGTTTACAAGAAACATAAACATTTTGATAATAGTCTTTCTTTGAAAATCCCTTATAAAATCACTTCAAACTGTACACAGCCAGCGGCTTTTAATCTATCTATGTTGCCTCAAACATTAATTTTCTCTTAGTAGTGCTTAAATGTCACTGTATGAAATATTCAATACAGTATTGAAAAAGGTAATCTGAACTGCAGTAACAATGGCCTGGTTTCACAGAACAGACTTAAATTAAACCAGGATTAGGTCTTAGTTTAATTAGGACAGTTAAGAAGCTTTTATAAATTTGACTTAGAAAAAACAACAACACTGGTGAACATCTTCACACAAAACAATGTCACTGAAACATTTTTGGATGTGCCAGTGCAAGTTGAGTTCAGTTAAGACTGCTTAAACATGCATTGTGGTCTAGGACTAAGTTTAAGTATTGTCTGTGAAACTGGGGGAAATTGGTTTAAAGTGAACTGAATGCAATAAATCTATAAAAACAAATTAATTCCAGTTTTATAAGGTAAACAACTAGCAGCTCTAATACTAGAGCAGAGTAGGGTGGGTCGGTGGGATAATGGTACAGGCCAAAAATACTTAAGATGTGATGGATAGCCATTTGATATCAGTGTAAGCTTCTCCACTAAGACTGATCAAACTTAAATATGTCATGACTAAACAATTTAACTTGTATTCAGGACAGTGAGTTTTTTTTTTTGGTGGGGTTGTGATAAGGGCCTGAATTGTCAGCCCCGTGGGGAGCATTTTAATGTCCGTGGAGTAATTGGTCTTTGGGAAACAAGGTTCTTTTTGCCTGCATGTGAACTAAGAGTGACAGTAGAGATTTCAAAAAGAGCCAAATGAGCAGCAGTGTCAGCAGAAATCTTTTTCCTCTCTAGATTTCTAACACCACTGCATGCACAGACAACCCAGCATGAATTCCATTTTGGTCTAGGCTGGTTTATGCTGCTTAGAGCTGATGTAGTAATGGTCTAGCTGGTGGACCAGCATAACCATGCTGTTCTCAAATAAAAATGAGTTGGTGTAGTTAGTCCACCAACACTTCCCATGATGGGGACCAGCAATCAGCCTCCCATATAGTCCCACCATGCAAAACATACCTGATGCTGGTGATAATGCTGGATTGTTCAGAAAGGAAGTGGAAGTGAATACATGTATTCAGATAACTGAATGAGGAATTTTATTTTATTTTATTTTATATATCTTAACACTGTTAAAGAGCATAGGAATATCAGCTGTCATTGCTGCAACAGGCACTGGCAGTGATAGTCATGTAGCTCATTAAACTCAACAAATGCACAACATTCAGTGCATTGTATTTGTGTGTGTTGAATTTTTTTAACATGATTAGCACAGAGTAGTTCCTGTCACCTGTTCACTTACTGCACTTATTATCTGGTTTGTCTGTGGCAAAATGTAACTGTTATTAGCTACATTATTATTTCCTCCTCCTTGCTTTAATCTGCTAAATTCTCCCAGCATTACAATGCACCTGCAATAGACTAAATATGGATTATGGACCAAAAGTAATGTAATGCATTTAGAGACAGTAATATTGTAATTTAACTAATTACTTTCAAATAGTACCTAGTAGTATATAATCATATAATACTATACTATACTATACTATACTATACTATACTATACTATATACTATACTATACTTTATATTTAGCACTTTGAGATTTTGTTTAATTTAAAGTGTTACAAATAAAATGTATTATTATTATTATTATTATTATTATTATTATTATTATTATTATTATTATTATTATTATTATTATTATTATTATCATCATCATGTATTACATTTTGTAAGTACCTTGTCCAACTTTATTTCAAACTGATACACTGTCATTAAAGGGGTGATGAATTGAGAAATCAACTTTCCCGTGATCCTTTGATATATAAGGTCATGGTAATATAAGAATATCCTGTAAGTTTCTAAACCAAAACCAGAAACTTCCTTGTAAGTAAAGGAAAAGCTTTTATAGACACCAGGCCCAAAAAACAAGGCTCTCAAATCAATGATGTTTTTGAAGGGTGAGACTCCGCCTCTATGTGCACGCTGCTTCTGTAGCCCCGCCCACTGAATCGTGGAGCTAAACGAGCAATAACCACACCGAAGATAGCAAGATAATCGTTTGTAAACAAGACACAGGTCGACACTGGATTTGCAGACATACTGATTAAAACACAATGCTGTGCCTTCTATATTTGATACGACAGGAATGGTGCAGCACACTAATGTGTGTAAAACATGTTTTTATATATGAAAGTATTGCATTGTTACAGATCGTATTGATTATGTGTATGTGACGTATCTAACAGAACAGCACGCTGTCACAGGCTGGAGAATCCCTTATTTGTTGGTTCACTGCGATTCGGGTTCAGACTCTCAGGGTTCGCAAAGCCCAACGTCCTGGGCACATCGACAGGCAGGTGAATCTTAAATAGTAAAATAACATTAATTTATTATCAAGAGTTCACTCTCTTGACTTGATTTTTGAAGAGCGCGTGCGTGTGGTTCGCGCTTATATCCACCGATCGGGTGGGCCAAGTAATAAAATAATATATCAATCACGGGCGGATGAGAGATAAATTATTGTGTTTTATTGATATTTTTTTAAGACTGAGCCCCATAAGAGAATTATTCCGGCCGCTTTCAAAACAATCCCTCCCTCATGTGAACTGACAGGGGAGCAGAAGCTCATTAAATATGCAAATCTTATCCAATCCCCCTAGCCGTGGGTGTTTACTTCAAAGTCTCCAGTGCGACACACCCATCAAAACCCAGCGTTCAGGAGAGAGCCTCAAAACCAGTGTAGATTACTATTACTTATTAGTTAGGATCTTTTTGAATGTTAAAACCCCGTGAACATCATAAGTTGACCTCAGACAACAGTATACAAAAATAAAAAAGCCAGTTCATGACACCTTTAATATGTAATTTTCTCAGTTTCTTTGCTTGGCAATGTGTTTAAAATATATTGTATGCAAAAATATACACAATGATTTTGCTGAGTACTATAAGTTTGTCTTTGCATCATCAAAGATTTAACATGCATGCAAATTAACCTGAGCACTCAAAACACCAACAACACACAAATACCTAAATGTCGTAAATAATAATATACACACACACACACACACACACACACACACACACACACACACACACACACACACACACACACACACACACACACACTTCCTGTTTTGTGCTTGGTGATTGCCTCTCTGTGTTCTTCTCCTTTCTCATTTGTCCATTGTCTTCTTTGACCTTCTCATCATGTGTATCACTCTCTTCGATTCTCTCTCTCTCTGTTTTCCCTCTCTGTATCACTATCTTATCTCCTCCCACTTGTCTCCTTCTGTGTCCTAAAAACATAACCACAGGCCAGATCCATCTTATTGGGCCAAAATAATTTATATCACTGTGTCTCTACACATCATCTAAACCATTTCAGCTAAATTGTGCATTTGTGTGCATTCTTGACAGTATGCTTGTGTGAGACTATAGGCTAATTGTTCTGCTTAGTCACGATTCAAAAAGATAACGTCACGCCTTCTGTTTTCTGCACAAGGCAGCACTGTTTTGGAGCTGTATGCAAAGCAGTCGTTGTGTGTGTGTGTGTGTGAGAGTGTTCACAAGTGAGTGGGGCTTTTGTTACTTCAACGTTATTTGCAGAGCAAAATCACTTATGAGGGAAATGCAGAACTGTATGCATGTTTTTAGAGCAAGTTTTGTTCTTATAAAGTCAGAATTGTGAGATATAAAGTCAGAATTGAGATTCTGAGTTATAAAGTCCAATTCTGAGGGGAAAAAAGTTTATATCTCGCCATTTTGATGAGATCGCTCACAATTGCAACTTTATATCTTGCAATTCTGACTTAAAACTCGCAGTTCTCACTCCATTCTGTCATTCTTCTCACGCCATTGTGTTTCCAGAGGAAGTTTTGCACACTTTGTCCAACTCCAAGTTACACCTGCTTGAGGCCTTCCTCAAATAAAACAACAGATGGAGGTATGTTTTTGTGTGTGTGTGTGTGTGTGTGTGTGTGTGTGTGTGTGTGTCCTCTTTCTTGAGTGCCCTTCAGATCCCTGCTGTATGCCAGGTAGGATGACTAGGTGATGCTTAAGTTCACCTCTTTGGATCCAAATTTTAAAATCTGCTTTTACTGGTAAACATGAACTGGAACAATGGAAGTGAGTAGAAATCATCAACAATCCGAATACGGTTTCAAATCTTACACTGATATCTGATGCAAGAGGGGCATTCTACCAAATATTTCTTTTTCTATTGCTTACAATAGACGTCATACATGAAATTCTATTCACTGACGTATCAATTATTATGAAGATTGGGATGCATAGTTTAGATTTTAAACAAAAATGATAATGAGGCTTTATGAAGCAGTGGCTGACTGAACAATGCATTGTCCTTAGAGACGAGTGAATCTAAATGATGAAACATCCCTGTTATCTTAACAATAGATCCCCAATGGTGGGTCTCTTGTGTCAGCTGCAGTATGCTACTTGTCAACAAATGATTCTTTGAAAATATTTTCACAGCTAAAAACTTTGATGTTTCAAAGTGGGTGATATGTATGGAGCTGGCCTTGTTAACACACATTAACTCCAATTGTCTGATCATTTCATGTCTAACCTATCTGATTCCTTGGTATGTGCTTTTGATGTAATTGAGAGGGACTGAATAGAATCAGGCCAAGCAAACCCGATCAACATCCACTCAGCTTATCTAGCTCTTACACTGTGCCAACACATTATTCAATTAAAGAACATCTCTGGTACTGTCACAGTGCCTTTAAATATTCAGTAGCAGCTCAATAACAATGAATTGTGAATAAAGAGTTCAGAAATGGAAAGCACTTGCTTTTGTAACAAAAGATGCTGAGGCACTGATTCTTTTCTGAGCACAAAACATAATATTAAGTAAATCTGAATGTTTACAACAGAAATTATACAGAGAACTGCATTATAGGGTATGCCGAAAAAATGCTGTCATATTCCACACTGCTATTGAATACCACACCCCTATCACCACCAAACACAACCATTATTGTCCCATCGCGCCTCATACTGTTTTGTGATGCCCAGTTCAACACGTATCTGATTTAGAGACGCAGTTGACTGAGACAACTACAGATTTTACGAACCCACTGTCCCAGGTCTCCTTCTTTTTAGTTCAGTCATCTAAAGATAGTGCCGACAAACTGTCACACAGGAGGGATCTCTTTTTTTAGGGCAATTCAAACACGCATATACACTCCCGTCTGTATGGTTACTGGAAAATTCCATGTTATTTTTCAGATTTTACACTCTTTGCTAAGTAATCCATGTTGAAGGTAATAAGCATTTATTTTAAGCACACTAACTTTGGTGCATTCACTGCACCAAGACAATTTACTTTACTGATTGGTGAAAAATCAAGGACCATGTGTCCGTAATGTAACCACCTACCATAATCACAAAATGGGTCGACAAATGCTGTTTACGTAAAAGCTCGGTTTAATGTAATTCAAATATACACAGACATTCAGGAAAGTCAGCTGTCTTCTGTGTTATTCGTTATTGTTATTCGCTTCCTTGTCAAATGTTATTCGCTTCCTCGTCAAATAGGCAAACAAACAAATAGCATCAATATCCTATCTCAAAATAACATTACATCAGATCAGTGTTTTGTGCAGGCATGTTATGGACACCTATGCACTTGTCCTAAACAGCCTTGATTCCAACTGATGTTGGGGTCCTGAGAGTGATGCTGTGTCATGCTCTTGTAATTGCAGGCAGGAAGGAGGAGTGTGTGTGTGTGTGTGTGTGTGTGTGTGTGTGTGTGTGTGTGTGTGTGTGTGTGTACTACAACCACTTAACACACACATTGCACTTTTCAGACAATGCTGGATGATGTTTCTGGGTGCGGCTGATTTCTGGCTCACTATCCTAGCATATAATTATATTAGACACATGCTTTCAGCCGAGCATCCTTTGTGTACTCCCACTCCTTCCACTTATGTCTTTCCATGTCCCTCATGCAGCATGCAGTGAACTGTACATTTGCTTACCTGGTCCTGGCAGCTCTAATTGCGGGTCTCCAGAGTCCAGAGGGCCCTGCGTGGGGCCGCTCCGATGTGCAGTCTCACCAGGCATATCCGTGGGGCACAGCCTCTGACGCACTGCCTAAAAAACAGGAGCCAGCTAACTGAGGACTGAGAAAACGAGTCTAGGATGTTGCCTCCGCAGTGCAAAGATACAGATCCGTGTTTTCTGCGTGTGCATTTAGTGTGCATGTGAGAAAGAGAGAGAGGGGCTGCAGAGACACGCCGGTAACAGCATGGGGAATCTGAGCGTGAGCTGCAGTATTCTCTCTGATTACGAGAGCGCCCGCCCCATTCGGACTCTCTGTCGCTCTTATTACCCCTCCCTTCCTCACTGCTGTGCTGCCTCATAACCTCCCTCCCTCCACTCCCTCCCTCCCTCTCTCTCTCTCTCTCTCTCTCTCTCTCTCTCTCTCTCTCTCTCTCTCTCTCTCTCTCTCTCTCCCTCCTTTTCTCATGCTCTCCCTTCAGCAAGTGGGTCTTGGACAATGATGTCAGCAGATTTCTGTATCTCTTGGAGGATGGGGGATAGTAATACAAAACACAGCAGGAAAACAGGTAGAGATGCTGTGCACTGAAAATAAAATCTAATCTAATAACCATGCTTAAAAAACCCCAAACATTTGAAACAGCATTATCTTGTTGGTCTTAGCTGGTTTAAGCTGGTCTTCCAGCCTGGCTAAGATGGTGTTTGCGTGGTTTAGTGTAAAAAAAACCCTTCCAAAATCATCAAAACAGACCTGTTGGGAGGCCGCTAAACCCCCCATGAAATCATCTTATTAGGAATTGGAATATTCAAACTCCCTCTGCACGCGATAGGATAGCGCTACACCAACCAGAGCAACGAAGGTGAAACAGAGCTTGTTGATAGATTAAACATTCACCGTATCCGGTCGGCTAAACTCTGAACACATCTTCCCTTTTTAAGAAGGACTTCAGTGCCGTTCTTTGTTCTTTTCTCAGAGAAAAGCTTAACTCCAAGTCTTCCAGAGTCGCGGTCAAAGCTGATTCGAAAGACCGCCATTCGCGGTCTAGAAGTTTACTAGAAGCACGCAAACACAACTCGGCCGTCGTCATTATGGCCCCGCCCACCGACTCTATACACGATGTGATTGGCCTGTCCAGAGTGTGAGGAATACAGCTCAGAAGGGTATTGAGAGTTGCTAGACGACACTTGCGGGCAGATTAAATGCGATTAAAGGCGTCTAGATTTCTAGGCTAGGGGCTGTTGTCACAAGACAAAAAACATTGTGTTGCAACGGTATTGTTTCAACTGTGTATTGAAAAAAATAGCACCCTGTGTTGTGATTCCCCTTGTTGCATGCCAAGTGACGATTCTCTGACAACCAATCAACGTTCCGCAGTGAGTCTAGCTCCACCCTTCAGGTACCGGACTACTGTGCTAGGTGCCCCCAATGGAAGGGTCCCAAAAAGTGCTATGGTGGTATTTTGGTACCATTTACAACTTCTGACAATTTAAACGGAAATAATTGCGTACCGTACTGTACCGTACCATAATGTAACACCCGGTAGAAACTAGCCATAAGATCAAATCAATAAGATTTTTTTTTTCAGCAAGAAGCAGTTACATAGCAATACAGCAAAGAAACAAAATCCAATAAAATCTTTACTTCCTTCTCTCTTTTAAGAGTATACAACATGCAACTCGCTCCCCAAGGAGCATGGTATTAGTTTTAGCATCACATTTCCAAAATGTTTGTGCAGGCACAGATGTGCTTTGAGTTTGACAGACTGTTAAGAGTGAGATACTTTAACTAGAATATATTGTGTTAAATTATGTATTATATTGATAATATTGATAATGAATTCATAAAAAAGTTTTGGAGTATCTTAAAATGACAAAAAAAAGTAAGAGGCGGTAGAAACAAGCTTTTTGTGTTTCGAATCGACACTAGATAAAACCCACATAAATCAATGAAACTGAGCTTCATCATGGAAGTGAGTGAGAGATACTGCAGTAAATTTAGATACGGAGTACATGGCTATGTTTCCACGGCAACTGTGGGGGAGAACTCATGGATGCTTCAGAAAGGGAATCCAATATTCAGCAGGTTCCGGCATTGGCAGGACTTGGGGACTTTCCTGAGTTTTTCTTCTTTTTCTGCATCTCATTTTCGAGCTTTTCCTGGAATTTTAGGTAACTGCATAGCTTTCTTTATGACTGGAACAGTCAGAGAATTAAGTACTTATTCACTTCTCTCAATACAAAAGTGAAAGTGAATAAAAAGAGAGACAGTTACATAAAGCTGGCTCTCTGACTTGAATACATCCAGTGGAAAAGGGTCACGTGTTTTCTTAGTAAAATTATGGACCAGTGTACTCAGACACTGTGCACAGACCAAATGCACTGACACTGACACTATGATAAAAAAATGTTCATTTGTGCTCCTCCCCCCCCCAAAAAAAACAAAAAAACATGTGCATTAACAGGGAGTCGGTTCTGCATTTGGTTCCTATAACAGTATCAACAGTTTTGCGCAGGCCAGTTAAGTTCTCAGAATAAGACATTCTAAATGGATGGAAATGAGTCCTGATATTGAATAAACAGAATGAAAAATGTATGATGGGGAAGAATAATGACTCATCACCTACCCTATAGGCTGCAGAGAGGTCAGCGCTCCGTCTTTCTTCAAGGCTCTTCAGAGGGGTCCCTGCATAATGCAGTCTGACTGAACCAACCCAAGCTGAGTCAACCTGCCCTTCAAGGTAAGGAAGACAGAAGGACCAAAATAAAAAACTTGTTTGTTTTCTATTGAACTGATGTCACTCATTGCCTGGCCATAAAATGTGCAATAAAACCTCTTACAACAATAAAAGGTCATCGCTAGACATAAATGACATGGCCTGAGCTCATTTATATCATAAGGCAAAGCTGAAAGCGGGGCACAACCTAACATTGGGTTAGTTGTAACACATGGTTTAAGACGTTCTACACATTCCAGGATGATGAAACTTGTATTCGACATACAGTGTTGCCATACACTGTCAGAAAAAAGGACATTGCTGTCACTGGGGCAGTACCCTAAGGTATAAAACCAAAAAGGTACTAATATGTATCTTTAAAGTACTTCTATATACCTTTAAGGTACTAATATGCACTCTTAAAATACTGATATGTACCTTTAAGGTACTAATATATACTATTTAGGGGTGAGTAAGGTACAAAGTTGTACCTTTTTACTTGTAACTCATTAACATTTGTTTTCCCATTTATTGACTGACAGCTCTCTTGTCCCAATGTTGAGCTAAATCGTAATTGTGGACTAGTGTGTGTTAACATGATGGTTATTGTAATTGTAGGCTCAATGTGAGTGTGAATTTACTAAACTCATTTGCACACACACACACACACACACACACACACACACACACACACACACACACACACACACACACACACACACACACACACACACACACACACACACACACACACACACACACAAAAACGATTCAGTATTCCTCTGACTTAATTAAATCTGTGAAATGCAAAATCAGAATACTATGCAAACCTCCAACAATGAAATATATTCAATATAATAATATATTTAATTGTTGGAATAATGAAATAATGAAATGAAATGAAATAATGAAATGAAATAATATTTGTTTCAATATATCGCTTATATCTATAAGAGTCAGTTAAACCATATGCAAAAATGACTTTAGATTTTTTTCGTTTTTATTGGTGAAGTGTTACCTGAGTCTTATTATCTACTTTTGGTGTGAAAGGGTCTTTACATTTGCTCAAAAATACGCAGTAATTAGTTATGTTTAAAGGTAGTAACACACTATTGTAATGCATTACTTTTGTTTTCATTGATGCATGTGGGAGCAAAGGCTGGCCAGTGTGGTCCGATCATCACACAAGAGGGATAAATTGCTCAAGAAGTTAATGCTGGTTCTGATAGAAAGGTTTAATGATACACACTGCATTGCAGTTTGTTGTGTATGGAGCTGCATAGCCTTAGACCAGTCAGGGTGCCCACGTTGACCCCTGTCCACTGCTGAAAGCGGCAACAATTGGCATGTGAGCATCAGAACTGGACCACGGAGCAATGAACGAAGGTGGCCTGGCCTGATAAATCAGACAGGTGCAGATGCGTTGATTATCTGGGGAATACATGGCACCAGGATACACTATGGGAAGAAGGCAAGCCGGCAGAGGCAGTGTGATGCTTTGGGCAATGTTCTGCTGGGAAACCTTGGGTCCTGCCATCCATGTGGCTGTTTCTTTGACACGTACCACCTACCTAAGCATTGTTGCAGACAATGTACATCCTTTCATGGAAATGGTATTCCCTGGTGGCTGTGGCCTTTTCCAGCAGGATAATGCGCCCCAAAAAACAGGCATGGCAACAGATTAATATAATTCGACTGATCCTTTTTACAGAAAATATTCAGATGTAAATCCATTTGTAATCATTAACATTTACACAAGCAACTATAATTTAAATACACATTTGTATTGGATCCACGTATGGATCCAGGAACCAAGGAACACATCACAGACTTTTTTGGACATTTCTAATATCACTGCCATCCTGGACTTCACTTTGACTTCTTTTGCCATGGACTCAACAACCCATTACAATTCAAAAATCTTCACAAAAGTTCACAATTGAATAAATATACTATATTTGGGACACACTTTAATTTTGAATACTTTTTAGGACAGATAGTATGTGAATTAGGATGCAGCAATAGTCACTGCGTGGTGCAAACAAACAGCAGACACCTTTTACAGTTCCTTCTGAACAAAGAAATCGAAATCGAGTTTATGCTGCATTCACGCCATGCTGTAATCGTAGATGGCAACCATGTCTTCCCGGAGTTGTTCATGTCCTTAGACTCGGATATAATGTGTTTCTCTGGCAACAGTTTCAAATCAATGTTAAACTGAATATGCATCTGTTAGGTGGTACAAGTAAGAGCTCTGTAAGTTGTTTATGTTCATTATTACTGTAATGTTATGTGCTTTGAGACATTACAGTCCTTCCAGGATTTTGTGGGCCTTTTTTGTGATTGTTGCGGCCTAAAATGCCTGATGTTGCAGCCACTTTTCTTAAAATTTGCGATGTTTTAAAGTGCTCATATTATGCTTTTTTTTTTGCCTTTTTCCTGTTCTTTATTGTGTTTTAATATCAGAACTACACCATACCTGGAGGAGGAATATAGTGCGGCCCCTTAAAGAAATGCACGTCTCCCATTGAACTGCGGGTATTTTGTGTGTGTGCCGAGATTCACATGAACAGTGTGAGAAACACTTGGAGCGCTTTTGTTCAGAAAAGTAAATTGCGTATTCGTTTTAGCCGATTGTAATGTAGGCCTATTTACTATAAAAAACATGTACAGTAAGTGGTGATGGTGTTAATGATTTACCTCTGATATGAGTGAGAGTGAGCTTCAGTGCATCGCTCAGACTGCTGAGAATGTGCTTGGTGTAAAAATTAGGAGGCCGCAAATAATTGGTCAAAGTTGCAGGAAAGTTGCGGTGATTGGTCAAAATTGCGAGTGGCACTAAATTTACGGGGATTTGTTGAAGTTGCGTTAATAGTTGTGATCGCATTATCGCGAAATCATGGAGGGACTGATTAAAGGGTTACTTCAGAGATTTAGCATATGGCTTTGTATCAGTAGAAACAGTATATTTGAATGATCGTGTGACCTCATGTGATGAATGTAATCTGACTCCTACTGCATTTGTGCTGTGTGACCCTCGCTTGGCTCACTCACATTATATTGAAGACACGTTCAGTTTTTAATTGTAGTGTCTGTTCTCTTAACTGAACTGATTTTATGATAATGAATGTGGTGGGAAAGTGATCCAGTAATCCAGTAGCAGTGGCTTTGGGGGTGGCCTTATAGGGCAGCGAAGCAAGTGCATTCTGGGAGTTGTTGTCTTTCATCCCCATGAAACAAAAATACATTTTCTGTCTTTTATAATTTCTACTACATTAATGACCCAGTTTAAGTAAGTACAAAGCTTAATGCTAAATCTAAGTAATTTAACGCCTGAAGGAGGCGTGTCTTTGGAGAGCACTGGAGTCTTTGGACTTTGGACACTGCGTGTCTTTGGAGAGGGTGGGATCTCATGCTAGCCTCTCAGAAATTGCCTACCTTAACTTTTAAGTAAAACACAGCATATCTGAGCAAACATCAGACAAACTTCAATATGTATTGTTAATTGAGTCAGCTATTTGTTAAAACTACGTTTATTAGATTCTGATCCATATCAGGACATTTGCTCAGCACCACACCAAACAAACCTCAGTGTGTTAATGAAATCTTAAATCATTGTAACCAATACAAAAATGAATTAAGATCAGTTTCACATTTCATCATAATGTTATGCTCATTACACAAAACATAGAACATCACAGCATGCCTAGACAGCCAGCCAACATTTTGTTGGGGGGAAATACAGCAATGAGTCACAATATGCTCTTGCTCTTAGATGAAAATACATGATTATTTTATTGATACCACACATTGCAAACAGAGGTGCTTGAGGTGAAAGTCTAAATGGAAAAAGCCATTCTCTGCACAAAATCTTTTCAAGATTTCAGGAGAAAGGTCCACTAAGACTGACCGGAGTGCACAACCCCAGATAAACCTGACGGCAAATAGTGCAATAATGGCCTTTCCGAAATAAATATTTAAGGCAAAACATTTCATCCAATATGTACTTCTTACATACTACCATGTTTTACATATATTTAATTAAATCACAAGCATATTTGCAAATGTACAGATATCAGGTGAGGCATATAGAGTTGGTATCATTTTACTTTTTCATTAAGCAATAAGAGTGGTACTTTCTAAGTGTAATGAAAGTATCTTTAAGTAGTGAACTCACTATCCCTTTCTCCATAAATATTTCCATCCTAACATCTGTCTCCTTGGAAACAAGTAAAGCCCCATTGTTGTCTAGGCAACCACATAAAAAAACAGAAGGTCTATGTATTTATTAAAAGTGGACCTATAGTGTGAACGTCCAGTTGTGTTTGAGAATTTAATACAACACTGATAATTTAGTGTGGTTGATATGGAGTTGTTTCCCCCTGTGGTGAACATTGATATTCCCATGAGATCAGTCACACACGCTTTCATTTCACAACATATGCCCAGCTCTTTGGCTCAGTTTCCTTTTTGGGAAGGCAGCTGATACACGACTCGGTTGTTTCCAAGCATCTTCTGATTTCTGGAGGCTCCGCTTTCTGTTTGTGCAGAGATGGATCACAGCTCCCAGTCTCATTTGATTTCCACTCTGGTCTTGGGGTGGATCATGGAACTTGAGGATGCTGTAACGGTCTCGCTGTGTGCATATGTAGAACTCAATATCTGTATCCTTCCTTTCTTCACCTGTAAGTCCTGTTATTTTCTGGCCTTGTTGATGTCTAAAAGCTGCCTGTGTCAAAAGCGTTTAAAGTTATTGACAGGCTTGATGGCTCACTTAGCCATGTCCTCAGCCACTGCCTTCCCTAATTTGTCTTTCAAGTAAGCCACTTTCTGCCAATCAGACTTCAGCT
Source organism: Pseudorasbora parva (assembly GCF_024679245.1). Lineage (NCBI taxonomy): Eukaryota > Metazoa > Chordata > Actinopteri > Cypriniformes > Gobionidae > Pseudorasbora > Pseudorasbora parva. The sequence goes on along the minus strand of NC_090178.1, from coordinate 21,967,707 downwards.
CCAGCCATTCAAAGTACGGCACCTGAAAGAGGACACATAAGGAGGGAGGTTGTGACAAATCAATATGCTTAAGAGTAAAAGTGCAGTCGCATTTGTTATTGTTTAGCACATTGGTTCTTTGCAACAGGAAGATTTGCTGCGTTGGCAAACAGAATTCTGCTTGGTTTGAAAGCTACTGCTTTATACATCATTACATAAATGAAAATTGTAATTTGGCTAATGTATGTGACCACAAAAATCTCTCTCAGAAAATGGAGAAGTGTTACGAACTCTTGCCATTAAAATGGCTTGTGTCAGCTAGCGCATCAAATGGAAGGAGCATTATGTCAGCCCTGTGCTCAGTTGGAAGTCAAGACGAGTCCAGCCAACTCTATTAAACTGTACCCCAGGAGGCAGAGGGCTAACAGGATTGTCCTACATGCCTCAGACAGAGCCTGAGTCCTTTTCCGCAGTTCTGTCTTTAACTGCTGCTATTTATAATCCAAAGTCAAGGGGGACTGCCTGCCATGTAATAGCTATGACAATAGGGATATAACTAATCAGGCTAACAACACTTGTACTATAAAAAGGAGAGAATCCTTTTTGTATCATAAGAACTGTAATTATGAGTTGGAAAACCATCAGTAAATGATGTACATCTAATCCTGACCACCTAAACCCTAATATTCACGTAACTTATCCCTGAGGTATGTTTAGAAGAAAATGCATGTTACATTATAATATAATAACTATACAAAAAAAGTTAATAAACATTCTAAAGGGCTGTTCGGACCAAAGACAATAACTGAAACTATAGTTTTGATAATCTTTCTAATTGTGTTACTATGATAAACTATGATAAAGACACAGAGTTATGATATTTTTGGAATCAATTTTAAGATTTTTTTTTTAATCTAGCTTGATCATTTAAAGTGGCAGAAGACATTAACCGCAGTGTGGGCTTAACAGATGCTAATACACAGTAATTATCATTATAGTAGTTATTATTCTTAGTGTAAACAGGTCGCACTTCTATGAGAATATTGTTGTTATTTTTTGAAGCATTTCTCTGATTGCTTTGGGAAAAGATTATAAGCATCAGAAGTGCCAAAAACAGTGCCATCGTGTGGCAGGTAACATTTATAGCAGCCATAAACCCTAGTGCTCAGCTCTGTTGTTTTATGCATTTAGCACACAAAAAAGCCTGACGATGCTAAATGTTCAGTTTTCTGATATAATTCACATATTAAGTGTGTCAATAAATTAAATGTAATAATTATAATAATACTAATTATAACATTACTAACATACCTTGTTTATTATACTGTTTATAGTAGAATATATTATCATAAAATATAGGCAATAGGCTTATATAAAAATGAGCCTATTGTGAGTCTATATATAAAAATGTTAGTAAATGGTCTTGAACTTTTATAAACCTGTAGAGTAGTGATGAAAATGAGAAATGTTTTTATCTCCTATGCTCGTATTTCACTGTGTCTCACCTCCACCACTATAAACCCAGCCAACTGTAGGTGGCGTTTCTGCATGGCAAAGCGGCCCAGAAGATCCTTGCTCCTCAGACAAAAGTTAGAAAAGTCCCAAGACAAAAATGCTATTCTGCAAATAGACAAGCACATCGACACAATCAGAAACCATCTATTTATGAGAACTTAAAACAAAGCTTTCACTTGAACACTCACCGTCGTGCCCCTGCAGGTAAGTCACCTGGTCCACCGCCTCCTGGTAAATGAGGGGCTTTCAAGTTCTCCAAATCAATAGGCTTATTTTCTGAATCTACCACAAGCTCTCCATCTGCGGCGAAGATATCAATCAATCTGTTAGATCCATGAATGGGAATCAAACCTATGACTTACATTACCTTGCAGTTGCTACTCACCTATTGTCCAGCCGTATACAGTTTTGACAGCAGTGCGGAGGGCCTGTGTCCGGCTGTTGGTCAGGCTCTGGAGGGCTGCGTGTAGGCTACTCTGCTGAGGGGTTTTGGTCTCCACTTTCCTTTGGGGAGCTGGCAGCAGCACAGGAGGGGTTTTAATAGTGATTCCTAAAGGCTCCAGCTGAGCAAAGGCTGTTATCTGCAGCAATTTCAGCCGATAGTTCTCAGTCCGATCCACAATGCCGCCTGTTGGATGGGTCAGGAAAATTTTATCACAGTTACACAAAAACATGATATGACTGCAGACTGACTGAATGAAGAATGAAGCGTCTGACGATTCAGCAATTTGTTATTTTGTGTCCTGATAATAGCATATGTTTAAACAGACATAAGGATGAATAATGACAGTATTTTCATATTTAGGTGAACTATTCCTTAAAGTACAGTGTACAGTTTGGTGTTGATAATATTTTTAAATGTTTTTGAACATTTAAAAATCTTTTAATTTTTTTTTATTAAAATTAATTTTTATTTTATTTTATTAAAATTAAAATTAATTTTTTTTTTAACATTTAAAAATCTTTTAAATTTTTTAAAATTAAACATAACAGAACATATGTCTGTTACGTTTAAACAGACATAAGGATGAATAATCACAGTATTTTCATATTTAGGTGAACTATTCCTTAAAGTACAGTGTACATTTTGGTGTTGATAAGATTTTTAAATGTTTTTGAAAGACTTATGCTCACCAAGTCTGCATATATATATATGTATATGTATATTATATTATATATTAATGTGGAATAACAGTATATACAGTATAAATAGTAAAATTTTAAATAAATGTTTAATGTAATTGGGATTGTGCCTGTATGCCTGTCTTATTTTTATCATCATCATTTTGATATGTTAAAAACATACCGCTTAATAACTGCTTAATATTTTTGCGGAAAACATGAAAGTTTTTTCTTTTTTCTTTTACAGATTATTTAAGGAATAGAAAGCATTTATTTGAAACAGAAGTCTCTTGTTATAACGTGATAGTCTTTTTGGTCACCTTTCATCAATTTGGCTTGAATTAATTTCTTTAAAAAAAAAAAAAAAAACTTTACTAAGCCCAAACTTCTGAACGAGTGGTGTAGGTTAACTTTACCTATAATCTGTCTTGGAAAAAAATCGACAGTGCTCATATACTGCCACCATGTGTTTCGAATGAGAACAACAAATGATATTTATCATTCGCTGCATAAGAAACATACATTCAGCAGTTTTCCCAAAATATTTTTTTTTAGCACATTCATTCCTTCGCACCTGAAAGCTTCTTCTGAAAGTCATGCGTCGTAACAGAGGAGATGTAATCAGGATTGGCCTGGTTTAGCACACACAGCGACCAAACCACATCTGTTTTCAGGAAGGGCTCTAAATTCTGAAAGGAACCTTCCAGAGCTTTGTGTACCTATAGTCACACAATAAAACATATTACACACACACATAAATACACACTGCACTGCAGTTAATAAAGGACAAGAATACATTACAACTCTAATTGGTTACCTTTTGGTAAAACTCCTCTCCTCTGCCAAGCTGGAAGTTGAGTTTGGCGAAAGACATGAGGAGATTACAGACCTGCAGAGTGCTGTAGTTTACACTGTAACTCACATAGTGCTGAAAAACCACAGAGGGAAAATAATGAAAATATGTGTCTGTAGATGGATACTGGCAAAAAGAGAGACTATTACAATCAAACAAAATAAAAGGAAAGTATAATTTACTTTGTGGTGCTGGTTTCTTGAAAATAGCCAGAAAAAGACTCTAACCTGAGCAAAGCCTTCAAACAGAGGCAAGTGGAGCCACTTGAGGAAGGCTAGAGACTTGGCACAGCGGGTGACATCGATGGAACTCAGTTCTGATAACCTAGGCAATAGCTCTGCCGCTATTCTATTCAGTACCTGTGGCTGGTGAAAATTCAGCTTACCTTTTATTGAAAGGAAGATGAGAGGATAATTAGATTTTATACAGGCAAAACCTAGGCAAAAACCAAAGCTATGACAATTCCTCACTGACCGTAAGTGTACGCGATGTCAAGCAGTAATTGTGTTTTCAGTTCAAAGGAGGATTTTTGGTTCAGGTGGTATGAGAGAGCTCGTAACAAAGAAACGGCCCTCCTGTTTTGAGAGGCCAGTGCTAATGCCACCTTCCGGATATCGTCTGCACTGAAGCTCTCTGCTAACTCCAGAGCCTGGAAAGCACAAGATGCATTGTTAGACAAGCAAGTCACATAAGCCTAATACAACATAATGCAATTTTAATAGTTGTCAAATATTTTTGGTTGGCTAGGTGGCTAAAGGCATTTTTAAGTGTGTGTACTCACTTTGTCCTCCAGTTTGTCCATAAGAGAGGGGGAGAAAAGCAAAGCACGGCCCATGAGAATGGTGATGGTACGACTGTCACTCAGTTCTGTCCAGCGCAGCTCAAGATGTTTCAGCAAGGTTGTGGTGAGCGTTTCATTTTCATACCTATCAAAAGACAAAACAACATTAAAAGAACAACCCAGCTACCTACTAGACCATCTACAGTTGGAATAAAATTGTTTACAATTTTATTAATGATGTATACAAATAAGTTAATTCAACACAGGCACATATACATACTCTATTCATATACACTACTATTCAAAAGTTTGAGACCGCAAGGATTTTAAATAATGTTTTTGAAAGATAATTTATGCTCACCAAGGCTGCATTTATTTGATAAAAAAATACAGTAAAAACAGTCAGGTACACTCACCTAAAGGATTATTAGGAACACCTGTTCAATTTCTCATTAATGCAATTATCTAATCAACCAATCACATGGAAGTTTCTTCAATGCATTTAGGGGTGTGGACCTCGTCAAGACAATCTCCTGAACTCCAAACTGAATGTCAGAATGGGAAAGAAAGGTGATTTAAGCAATTTTGAGCGTGGCATGGTTGTTGGTGCCAGACGGGCCGGTCTGAGTGTTTCACAATCTGCTCAGTTACTGGGATTTTCACGCACAACCATTTCTAGGGTTTACAAAGAATGGTGTAAAAAGGGAAAAACATCCAGTATGGGGCAGTCCTGTGGGCGAAAATGCCTTGTTGATGTTCGAGGTCAGAGGAGAATGGGCCGACTGATTCAAGCGGATAGAAGAGCAACTTTGACTGAAATAACCACTCATTACAACCGAGGTATGCAGCAAAGCATTTGTGAAGCCACAACACATACAACCTTGAGGCGGATGGGCTAAAACAGCAGAAGACCCCACCGGGTACCACTCGTCTCCACTACTAATACGAATTTGCACAAGCTCAACAAATTTGCACAGTTGAAGATTTCTGTCAAGACATTCAGATGGTAGAGTCAGAATTTGGCGTAAACCAAAATCCATGTTCTCATTCTGTTTACGCCAAATCATGGATCCATCCATACGTTGGATCCATCATGCCTTGTTACCACTGTGCAGGCTGGTGGTGGTGGTGTAATGGTGTGGGGGATGTTTTCTTGGCACACTTTAGGACCCTTAGTGCCAATTGCGCATCGTTTAAATGCCCCAGCCTACCTGAGCATTGTTTCTGACCATGTCCATCCCTTTATGACCACCATGTACCCATCCTCTGATGGCTACTTCCAGCAGGATAATGCACCATGTCACAAAGCTTGAATAATTTCAAATTGGTTTCTTGAACATGCCAATGAGTTCACCAAAATGGCCCCCAGTGATCAGATCTCAACACAATAGAGCATCTTTGGGATGTGGTGGAACAGAAGCTTCGTGCCCTGGATGTGCATCCCACAAATCTCCATCAACTGCAAGATGCTATCCTATCAATATGGGCCAACATTTATAAAGAATGCTTTCAGCACCTTGTTGAATCAATGCCACGTAGAATTAAGGCAGTTCTGAAGGCGAAAGGGTGTCAAACACAGTATTAGTATGATGTTCCTTATAATCTTTAGGTGAGTGCATATGTCACAGGATCCTTCAGAAATCATGCTGATTTTGTAATCAAAAACAAAAATGAATCATTGTTGGAAACATTTGTGCTGCTTAATATTTTTTCCAGTATACTTTCATGAATAGAAAGTTTAAAAGAACAGCATTAATTTGAAATAGAAATATTTTGAAACATTATAAAGGTCTTTACTGTCACTTTTGATCAATTGAACATGTTCTTGCTGAATAGAATAAAAAAAACCTTGCTGATCCCAAACTTCTGAATGCTAATGTGACAGCTTTATATAACTGACTTATTTAAGTGATATCAAATAAATGTTAAAATATATGCAATATGTCACAAAATGTTTTAGCAATTTGTTGGTATATCTGAATCAGTCTCAATGGAGCACTGTATAATAAGGCTGATTCATATCCACCAAACCAATTGGGGGTCACAAGCAGACGTTTATCCAAATATTTTACATCATTGGCTGATTTTTTTAGAAGTGACAGAAAAATCTATTTGACAGATTCTGTCAAAAAAGATTATTTTTAATTAGTCTGTCTGCATGTATATTGAACTCATGCAGCTAAAACAAAAATCTGAATAAAATAAATAGTCTACACCACTGAACAACTAGTTCATCCATCAACTGACTAGTCAACCCTAAACTGTTAATTTTTAAATGGGAATGTGCTAATGTCTATGACTAGGAATTAAGCTTTGTCTAGCATATGAATCCCACCGTCTTTTGCGCTGAAAGGCAACCCAGTCCACCAGGTAGGCAAGTTGACGGTAGGTGAGGCGCCGGATCCTCCAAAGCACTTCATTCTGGATGGAGTGGAGTACAGGGGCATCAGGAGGGAGACCCAGCATAGTGAGTGTACGCAGAAGAGCCACCAGAGATCCATTCCACACTGAGGACACCTGTGTAAGAACAACAAGGTAATCTTCCACCGGCACAATACATCTTTATGAGTGACTTTTCATTCAAGCAGCTACCCAGACTGGTTATCATGATTACCTGATGGTTTACAGTCTCCAGCATGTTCTCAAAGCGTGGATCCTGCAGAATTCCTTCGCCGCCCTTCCCCATGATCTGCAGGTTCAGCTGGACCAGACACCTGGCAGCATCGCTGGCAGATCCACCTTGCTCTGCCCATAACTGAAGCACTTCCTGTGGAGTGGATGCCTTTTCAACAAGTTTGACTAGTTCTGTACATTCATATGGAAATGGCGTGTCTTCCATCCTGGCCAGTTCATTGCCCTGACAGAGGTGCCTAGCAGAAGGTAGGAACCAAGACACAGACATCGGGAACAACGGCTCTGTATGGTGGACTGTGGAAGTCTGTAGTCGGGCTGAGGCCACGGCAGCCTGAGAGCAGCGAGGAAACCATCGGGCCCATCTGCACAGCAGCCTGGTGGTCATTTTGGAAAGGGGACTTCTTCTATTCAGCAACCGATCAAAGCATTTGCACCCACATCTCACCTGTGCAGCTAAGAGTCAACAAGACAGCACAAATTATAAAAGCCAAATTTATATATATATATATATATATATATATATATATATATATATATATATATATATATATATATATCCAGTCAGATGATGATGATAATATTACATTTGATTCATGGATGTAGAATTAAATGATTTTTTTTATAACTAATTATATTTTACTAGTAAGGACTCTTGCTTTAAAAAAAAAAAAAATCAACACTTTTGAGATTCAACACTTTCCGATTATACTGCATGTAGACGCTATATGAAGATCTTTCAGATATCTGAATTTCCCAGCTGTCTGTCATATTCTGACCTTGCCAATTTGGGCAGGCGCCGCAATAAGCTTATGAAACTGTCAACGTGATCAACCAGAATTTTCGGCAACCCAGTAAACCTTGATACAGTTTAATAAGCATGCAATATCGTATATATGCCTGTAGACAAAAACAACCGATATACCAAATACTGCTTTCTTACCTTGTCAAAATAGATTTTATAAGAGTGGCGACGACATTCACATGGAGGAACTCTAGGTAGGTCGCGGAGGTTTTGCGTCAGTGCGAACCGGCACCACCTGATTTCGACAGCGCATCGTGATTGGTCGGAATAACTTTGAGTAGAATGAGTCAAAGCCATGAACCAAGCTTTTTTATCGACTCCAAAAGTAGAGTATTTCTGCATCTGGGGAAAAAAACTTGCTTAGTGAAATGCTTAGTGTACGGTTAACTAAAGATTTTTTTTTGTTTTTTTTTTAATACTACTTTTTTATTTATTTATTTATTTATTAATACTTTTTTATTTTATTTGTAATAACACTTAGGATTAATACTGCCTCAGTATGAATTTATACCAGTTTGTTAGAGGTCAGACATAAGGAAAGATATTACTTTCTTTTCAGAACCTGCTCAGTGACTGCACTGGTGGGTTTATAATGGGCTAAATAAGGTTTTCTTTTAGATACAGTGAAAGCACACACTTTTTTGTAAGATTGTCATTGATTAACACCAAGTAAGTTCTTCATGTTCACGCCTATTCCCTAAACATAAAGTAATTCATTTAAAGGTTTTGTTCACCCAAAAATGCAAATTCAGTCATTAACTACTCACCCTCATGTTGTTCCAAACCTGTAAGTCCTTCATTCATCTTTGGATCACAAATAAATATATTTTTGATGAAATCCGAAAGCTCTCTGACCGCTCTATACAGCAATTTAAAGCGTTATTTGTTGATCCAAAAAATGTAATTATGTCATTAATTACTCACCCTCATGCCGTTCGACATCCGTAAGACTTCCGTTCATCTTCGGAACACAAATTAAGATATTTTTAGTTGAAATCCGATGGCTCAGTAAGGCCTTTATTTGACATCAATGTCATTTCCTCTCTCAAAACCCATAAAAGGCACTAAAGATGTCGTTACAAAGCCCATCTCACTACAGTGACTCTACAATCATTACGAAGTGACGAGAATAGTTTTTGTGTACCAAAAAAAAAACGAAATAACGACTTGTATAGCGATGACCGATTTCAAAACACTGCTTACTGAAGCTTCAGAGCTTTATGAATCAGTGTATCGATTCATGATTCGGATCGCAAAGTCACGTGATTTCAGCAGTTTGCTGGTTTGACACGCGATCCGAATCATGAATTAATTAATTAATTAAGCTGCTCAGAGGCTTGAGGAAGCAGTGTATTAAAGTCAGTATTAAGTTGTTGTTGTTTTGCGCACAAAAACGATTCTCGTCACTTCATACAATTATTGTAGAATCACAGTAGTGAGATGGACTTTGTAACGATCTTTACTTCCTTTTATGGGTCTTGAGAGAGGAAATGACATTGGTGTCAATGGAGGCCTTTCTGAGCCATCGGATTTCAACAAAATTATCTTCATTTGTGTTCCGAAGATCCTAGGTCTTACAGGTCTGGAACGACATGAGGGTGAGTAATTAATGGCATAATTTTCATTTTTGGGTGAACTTTAATCAACACTTTTAAAGCTCAGAAAGTAGGCCTAAAGACATTGTTAAAATAGTCAATGTGACTCCATTGGTTCAACCTTAATTTCATGTAGCAACAAGAATAGCTTACTTTTTGTGCTAAAAACAAACAAACAAAAACAACGACTTTATTCAACAATTTCTTCACTTCTGTGTTAGTCTCCTACTCAGTTTACATTGGCCAGCTCCTGTGTGAACATTACATGCATGTGTCATGGTGGCCACGTTACCAGTGGATCTGGATCCAACTCCTCCCACTTTATATATCCCCAAACCTATCCGGCTCTCCGCTCCCTGGATCTCATGTTCTGCAATGAGGGGCTCCTGCCTGATATTAGGCAGCGAACGAGGTCTACTAGAAGAAGCTGTTCATAAAACGACCAGCAGATGGCGACATTGATTAACAGATAGTGCAGTTCTCCCTTAGTTGGTCAGGCATGCTTCATTTTACATGATCTTTTGGTGATGAAAATAGGCAAGTACGTTTTCTAAAAGCTATCTTAATTTAAATCATATTTGAGCTCTGGTGATTGGTAAGCTCAGTCCGAGAGATCCAGGTTTTCTCGAACAATGTAACTGATTGAATTAATCAAATCCTTCATTAACCGTTCAGTTGTATCCTTCTCTAATGGGAAATGGGTGCACAAATGCAGAATAATAGTCTATTCTGGGTTCAGTAATAGCATGAAAGCAGCAAACAAAATGAAAATTTTTGCGTCATTTTGTAGAGGATGATTTTGTCTAAATTAGCATAATCTGTGTCTTTAATGGAGTGCTGCAACAGTCAAGATAGCAACATAATGTCCAAGAAGAAAATAGAAAATTATACATTCTGAGAGCGGTAGAGTAGCCTACAATATTTCTGGAAGTATAGTTACATTTTGAAATGGCACTATAGAAGGCTATTTAGGAGAGTATATAATATAATATAATAAATATAGGCTAGTCTAATATAATATAATTGATTGGTTGCTGGATCAGGGATCAAAAGAGATTGTCTCTTGAATTTGGTAAATTAACACAATGCCCTTTGGATTGGAATATATAATGTAAGAATATGATGGAGTGCCGGCATTTAGTTTCATCGCAAGGAAGTTCAGGTCTGCCATCTTTCTCCTCACAGATCTGGTGCCAGGCAATGGAGAGGGTAAATGGTTCAATTTCATACAAGGCTGTTATTTTTTTATATTGAATTTAAGAGATAGAAAAGGGCAAGTGAAACATTTTCAGTAATGAGGCGGCTCAACTGGAGGTGAATGGAGAGGATAAACTTTTAGAGGCAGTGCAATGTGGAGCGGTTCCATTAACTACCTTTTTCAAGTGGCACTTTGGAAAGAGAGAGGGAGAGTAAGAAACAAAGAGAAGAAGGGACAGTTACAGTGGCTGATTGAACCCTTATCCGGTGATTTACGCTCCATTCCATCAGCTCTCCGTGGCGAACAGAGTCATCTGGTTAATGGTGTGATTTACATTAAGGACACAGAGAGGTGCAGCCCGTTTTACAGTCTTTAATGCACACATCAGAACTTTGACATGCTTCGTGGTAAGTCAGGTTGATTTGCATTAGCTTCTATGTACCTCAAGGTGCTTTGAGTCAGTTCCCATAAGCCTATTAGATTTGTGTAATGTTTTATGCCGTTTGAAGAAAGACATATTTTAACCGACCATTTAAAACTAAATCTTCTACAAAATCCAATCTTCTTGTATAACTGAGAATGTCTCTTAAACAGAGCAGAGATAGTTAGTGGGCCGTGTTACGTGAAGTTAAGAATCTGTCAATCACACACAGCTTTGGCTTTGGAGATCTGTTTAAATAACCATCAGATAATCTGAGTTCATACTGAAGTTAGTCTGACGTCCTGATATAAGAGGGTAAATGTGTGAAAGGTCTTAAAGAACACTGTGAATGAAATAGTGAATGCCTATATCTTATACATTTCATGGCTTACAATATTCTCTCTTATAATGATGAAAATATTTTGTGCATGTAAGGGGAGCAAGTTCGGTTCATCATTGCCCAAGGAAGCACAGTTATGAACACTCCTAAACCAATGGGAGTGGGGATTTTTAAATGACTCTTCCATTACTCATTGTTGCACTAATAGGTGTTTAAAAGTGATTGTCTTTATGATCTATCTTTATGAGTGAGTCATTGAATCATCCACTCAACAGTTTCATTCAAAACCAATGATTCATTCATTCAGAAAGCATTGCCACTGTGTTCCTCGGATATGCAATGTTGATTGTGCTTTGGCTTTGATTGGATTTTTTTTTTCTATTTTCCTTTCTAAAAATTGTCAAAGTAATATTGTGTTTAAAATGTAAGTTACTTAACTGAACTTGTATGAAAGAAATATTACACAGTCTAAATATCAAAATATCAATACAGAACCAGAACAACACTCTTGCTTGTGTGATATTAATTAGAACGTATTAAAGGATAAGTGTAAACTACTATTCCATAATGTAAAAACAAATATAAGTAAGCAATTTCTAGATCGCTTTTCCCTGAAAAGTGTAAACTGTGTTGGTATGAAGACATTGCGCAATCGTGATTATCAAAACTTCAGAATATACCGTATATATATATATATATATATATATATATATATATATATATATATATATATATATATATATATATATATATATATATATATATATATATATATATATATATATATATATACTATGGTCACCTTTTGCAGTGTGCACGAAGACCTTTTCATCTTGTGTGCACATGCTCAGTGTTATTTTGTGTCTTACATTGTCCTTTCAGGTATGGTCACATACACGCTCACACCCCCTGATTGCTTTTCGTGGGGAATGTGAAAGCAATGTATACATCTCCACCGAAGCGAATCAGACCCCATTCTTTTCATCTTCTTTTACCCCTATATCTTTTTCGCTTGCTCTCCCTGTTGTATTGTTGTTCCACCACCTCTCTAACTGTAAGGTTGTGCCTGTCTTTCTCTGTCTGGTGTTTGCAAGTTCCATTAAGACATGATGATGTTCCTGAAAGCCCGTCTGAAGTGTGTCTCGCCACTGGCTCAAAAGTTTGTTGGTTTTGTTTATCTTTTTATTTTTCTTTCATCACAGCCTTATTTTTCTGTTCTCCTACTGCAATGCTCTTTGTGACCTGTCTGGCGAGAATGTAGACAGGAAGACATCAGCTCTGAATTCCAATCACTCTGGGATAGCATAGGCATACGCATAAAAAATATGTGTTTAGAAACATGTACATGTATATCAAGGACATTCTCTGAGGAGGCAAGAGAGGCAGTGTCTCATCAAAAAAAAAAAAAAAACCCGAGAAAATACTCAATATTACAAAAAATAAAACAGCACAAATATTACAACGTGTGACATTAAAGGGTGTAAATGTCACTTGTTTTTATAAAGTAACACTGACCAACAGTGACATTCACAGGCGTACAACACCGGTTATAACAGGCATTAATAACGGGAGCGGATGCAAAGCGAGTGCTTTTAATGAATTCCTATGAAAGTTATGCTTCCATGTGAACTGAAAACGCGCCAGTGCGCGCACACCGTGACAGCTCGTCAGTAAATGCGCGCTCTGTGCGGCCAAGCAGATTTTAGTTTCGGTTTAAAATTTGCCTATTCTTAATGAAAAACACTACACAATGACAAACTCCCTTTATTAGGCGCTTTTACATTTCACTTTGAAACCAAATTTCCCGCGATCATCTGTCAGCTCAAGATCTGATTCTGCGACGTCAGATCTGCGACGCTCGGATCAGCAGACACATTCAGTTTTTATTTGAACGGCCTGTTCTCTAACTGAACTAAATTATTTTATTACTATAAAAATCAAAAAGCGTTGGAAGCGGCTGTCATCCAGGCACAGTTCTTGGAGAAGACAGTTGTGTGCACCTCTGGATGGTGCTGTGAACCCAGACACATTGGCGAAAACAAGATATCAAGCGAGTAAACTAGCGCGAGCAATGCAATGCAATATTCACTTAGCTTTTGGCGTGCACACACCATAATGGTATGAGCACACCAAACACAAATTTTCTTATTTGCATGAGTAGATTGCATATAAAAAGTCAATGCAAAGACATACAAATACATGCAAATTCGTACTGGGGGATATGAATGACGTGAAGTTGGCGACACATTTGCTGCAAACAATCGTGTCTTCTATGCAAGTTGAACATTTTAAACTTGAGCAGCAAATTAGCATGATACGTTGTTGCGCAAACCAATCAGTGAAGAGGATACTGACATGTCCAGTTTGACAGGTTATTAAAAGCCCTATCCCAAATGGCACACTTTATGTGCACTTTCGGTCTTGTGGATTTATGGCCGCTGTGTGTGTGTGTCCGTTAAGTCCACAAGACCTCGGTGTGTCCCATTTGTCATTTTAGGTCTCAGAAGGGTGCTCGTGAGGGCACTGAAAGCATTAAATTAGAATATCAAAATCATCTGCTGGAGGTTGATCTTTTTCCTGGCTAGCACCTATTGGTGCTAACTAGAATCGCTGTGCAAATCCAGAATTGACCTTTAAGGTCAATATGTGCCCTCGATACGCACTCGTGCAGGTTACAGTCAAAGCGACATTACATCCTGAAAGTGTGGACTCAGGAAGACCATGAGCGTTTAAGGTGCGATTGGGGACAGGGCCAAACTAGGTACCCATTATCCTCAAGCAGCACTGGAAGCAGCTGTCATCCAGGCACAATTCTTGAAGAAGACAATGAAATTCAGAGTTATGTGCATCTCTGGACGGTGCTGTGAACCCAGACACGTCAGCATTTGGCTTTCCGGTGTGTTTGGGACCTCCACAACAGGTACAGTGCAGCAATAGTTATTATCAGCAACATTTTTGATGATGGAAAAAAATGGCAGAAAGAAATATTTTTGTTCATGTGCGTGAAAACACTTTATTTACTCGAGTGATGCGATAAACAAGTTATCCCGCGAGTAAACTATTTGCGTAAGTAGAAGTTAATGCAAAGACGTGAATTCGCACCGAACTAGGTGCTAAATAGGAAAAAGATAGACCGTCACCATGGCTTCTATATTCTAATTATATATTATCAACCAGAATTTTGTGACTGCAATAGACATGAAGGAGTATAATGAATTAAGAGCTTGCTCAAGTACTGGGAATCTAAACCATTTAGTGTTTTCTAGATTTAAAAATGTATACAATGTTTAATAGGGAGCCAGTGCAGTGTTAACAGAACCGGGCTAATATGGTGATGCCTCCTGGCACTGTTTTTACACTGTTAAAGACTTGGATTCCCATCCTAAACATAGACAAAGTTTCAAAAACTAATGTTGGACGTTTGATGTGTTCTGTGTCAAAAATACTCCTTCCGGTTTCTCACAAGTTTCGGAGAGTTTTTTTCGAGTATGGGTCGGCTTGACGTTAATAGAGTGGAAGGTCCTTGTATGGGCCGTACGGGCTCTTCTCTCGGTAGGGTGCGCGCGCGCGTGACTAGAGCAAGAGAGAGGAAATGCACGGCCATAAACACTCTCTCAGGTGCAGATCCAGTCGTCCGTGAACACTTATGTGGCACGCCGCGCTCCACTTTATTCCTATGGGTGACGTCGAGCGACTTCAACGCTTCAGCACAGCATTCCGGGAAGGCAGCGCTGCATTTGAACCGATTTGAATGCAGAAATGACGGGAAGATTCACAACATCGTTTCAGTCGCGTCTCAAAGTGGATTTACACGCCACTGCTGTCACAGGACTTCACCAAATCATACCAAAGAAGTGTGTTTTTGACGGAGCGGTCCCAGCGATAAAGGTTCGGTCCTGCTTTGGAAGCAGACGGTGAGTAAAACTGCTTTAAATGTCTCTGCTATTGGCTACCGTCGCATGAGTAAACAACGATTGCGTGCTTCGTCATTCAAATGCGCTAACGGAAACTTGATTGCTGTTCTCTGTAACGTTACACTAGTCTGACGTGCAAAACCGTTTTGCTTGCTACCTCTAAGGTCTAGTCGCATACAATAGTTTATAAACCGAATCATGTCCTCATAAACTGAGAGTAAAGACACAAATGTTGACAGGCCACTAAATACAGTACATACCACAGAGACGGACGTCCTGATGTTGCTGTTTCTCCTGTTCAATTTATTTCTGCTTCAGATTTGATTCTGGATCATATCTGTATTAGCTGAGATAGCCATGCGTTTCTCCACACTTGAGGATGTCACCGCTTTGCGCGCTCGTCATTCTTTTGCCCCGCCCACACAATACGCCTCCAGCCACTCGTTTTTTTCCGGAAAGACTCGGTACAGCCTTTATAAATATAATAAAACGAAAGACTTTTTGGAGATATGAAGGATGCAATACTACTCTATAAGTACTCAAGTTTGACATGAGATTGACTGAAACTGAGTGTTTCACCCCCCCTTTAAGCGAGCAGGGCAACCACCCAGTAGAGTATTACAATAATCTAGCCTTGAAGTCATGAGCGCGTAAACTAACTGTTCAGAATTTTGAAATGAAAACATGTGCCGTAATTTAAATATATTTTTGAGATGAAAGAATGCAGTTTTACAGAAGAAACTTTCAAATGAAATAATAACTTGAAATAAATAGAAATTTACAAAGCAAAAAAGAACAAAAAAAAAAAAAAACAGAATTGTATTTGGTCTTTCTTTTTTATGTAATGTTTATTAAACCAGGAAATTTAATGTGATGGGCATACATTTACATTTTATATATATATATAGTATATGAAAAATCTGAATACTTTCCCTCGTCATTTGAAAACACCCCCGCACCCCACTGATATATATGTCCACTTTAATCAAAAGTTATTACTGCTGCAATCAAGCTGCTGATAACAGTACTTTCACACAGTCATATATAGCCTTGCCCATGTCTGCTGCTTTTCTTACATAATTGAAAGTATCCATGGGGGTCTATGAGTGAGCCTGTTCTAAAATAAATTATTCTGACCAAGCCATTTCAAGAGTGATTCTTTGTAGGTTTAGTTCTCCCAGAAACGAATATTTTGTTCAATCCAAAACTGTATATGCTTTTCTTTTTGTCTGAGAAGCACAAAAGGAGACATTTTAAGAATGGCATTGGTCGCTCTTTTCATTACAATAAATGGGGATTAGGGCGTTCAAGCTTCAAAAGAGGCACAAAAGCACCATCAAAATCATAAAAAAGGCCTATATGACTCGTGCACTTTATTCTAGTGGTGACGAAACAAAGCTTTGCGTTAAATCGTGGCTTTTTAACACAGTGGATGTTGATGAATTGCACGTACCAAAATACTGTCCCGCTAATTTCAGGCCTGGTTCTGCAATTGATTAGAAGAAGGAAATAAAGGTCACTTTTAAAGTGTTTACAATGAATGAAAGAAATCTCAGCCGAATGAAGCCTCGGAAATCATGGATCACATTAATTTCACTAAAATCAAATCAAGTTTCAATATGGTGCATCAATCTTCTGAAGTCACATACGGGTAAATTTAGGTTGTTATTCTCTGATAATCTTCCTCTTTGGTGAGCTCTTAACCTCCTTGATTTGTTTGCATGTAATTTGTGAATGAATCATTCATTCACTTTTTATTCTATTTTAGAGATGTGTATCAACATGGCTACTCACAGCACAGCTTCAGTTATAGGAAATGTGATTCATCTGTTCTGTTTGTCCCTTGTAGTTTTCACCGTGGCGATAATGGACTTATATTGAAGAAAATGGGTTCTAAATGAACGTGCACTATTGTGATTTTAAAAAAAAATCATCTTTAATTCAATTGGCCAGCATCAAAACAGAATTTTAAAAACAGAATGCACTTTAAGTGGGGAAGGAATCCATTTTGTGACCTCAGCATGTTCATAAACACACTGTGGCTAGTTCAAAAAAGACCTGCGTGCTGTAAAGATGCCAGCTTTTCAAACATAAAAAAATAACAATGACGTCTGTGACCTCTTTTTAAACTCTTCACTATCACACATGAGGATAGCTGTATAAATCTGGTAAATCTGTTTTGTAGTGCAGCCTGAAGAACATGGATTGCACCACAGAGGTGTGATTACTGAGTGCGAGACCTCTTTCCCTCACACATATGCGTGTTTGCACAAATACCCCCACACAAAAACGTCATACACGTCATCTTTCAAATGGGCTTAAGCCTTTAGAGACGTGACCTTCAACTCTGCAACTTGAAAAAGTGAAGGAAATAACTGTTTGAAATAAAATAAGTCTGAGAGGAAGAGGGACCAGGGGGACATTGTGAGGAGCGTGACCTCTAAATGTGAGACTCCCTGTGTTTGTGGTTGTCATGCACATGATTTAACTCCCTCTTAACTTTTTCAGACAAGTTTTTTTCCCAGCCGTTAAGAATTCCTGTGATCTTTTGGCTGTCGGCGGTCCTGTGCATGAATGAAATGACCTGTGATCAACCATGTCTAATTTAAAAGATTTAGAGAGTAAAATCTTCTGCGTGCCGCTTCCTCATGTAAGCAGGAAGGAAATGTGAGACAAACCATGGAATGAATAGCTAAAACTGATTGAAAGTTTTAGCTATTAATAGGATGTCAACTGGTGCAACTTAAAAATGTGAAACAAAAGTGAATAATGTAAGTGGTAAATGTACAGTCAATTCGTCATTATCGTCTTTTGCAAAATAACATGTAGGCCTACATTATTCCATTCAATATATTATCACTTACAAAATAAATATGTGGATATTAAATATAAATGACCTGTATAATACCTGAAAGCTTCCACTAAGGAAAAGTAGTTTGCTGTAATGTACAAACTAGTCAACAAGACGAACATTACAATAAGTTTACAATAAAATGAATACTGAAGACGTTGAGGTAATTTTCAATCAAACCCTGATTCCAGGGACATTGGCAAATATTTGTAAATGTGACCGCTACGTGAAGTGATTGACCAATCAGAACCAAGTATTCCAGAGTTCTGTGTCATAGAATACAACAGTGTCCCCTTCTTCAGCAGCCTTGAAAGTATTTTGCACAAATTTTCCCTTAGGAAATCAAAAATTCTTCAGCCATGAACTCAACGAACCGGCCACAAGCTTGAATCATATTAGAAAGCACAAACGTATTTGAAAATCTGACAAAAAGATAGGAGCTACAATCCCATTAAAGGTAGGGTAAGTGTTTTTTCAAAACCGTTTTTACAAAAAACGGACTCGGGCAATAACAAACTTGTAGCCGACCAGTAGATAAGGGGTGTGTCTAATAATGATGGTGAGAAGAAAGCGCTCAGTGCACGTCATTATTCAAAACACACGACACATGACGGACATTAGCCGAGAACTAATATTTTTGCTTGAAAATTGGCTTTTGCTTGAATATGCTTGTGTGTCATGTTCGCTTGTTTTGCGATCGTGTTGTGGCTCACTTCAGACTAAATAAACTTCTTTCCACACACCGTATGGAGCATCTTAGGCCCTGTCCACACGAACACGGGTATTTTCAAAACCGCAGCTTTTTCTACGCGGTTTGGCTGTTCGTCCACACGCAAACGCTGTATCCGGTTACTGAAACCAGACTTTTTTGAAAACTCCGGCCAGGGTGAAGATTTTTAGAAACTCCGGTTACAGCGTTGTCGTGTAGATGGTGAAACCGGAGATTTCGGCTTTTTAAGTCGAAGTGCGCGCCGCTCTCTCCTATGTTTGACGTCAGATTTTCCACATTATCTCCTTTTGATTTACGTGTGTCGAGTCTATGCGGTGGATTCTAACAACGCTTATCACATACGCTATAGCCTACATATACATGTTCAGTTATTTCATTGTATTGCAGAAAAAAGTCGCCAGAATGCAATAATACAAAATAGTAAAGCAAGTGTGTGAAGCTATTACAGTTCACTTCGGCCCTGCACCTGTGTATATACAGTTACCTGTCACTAAGTCCAAAGTAAAGGAACTTGTAGAAGGGTTTCACTTGAGCTCATGGCATCCCTCAGTCAGTGCAATGTGCATCGGTGCCGTGGATGGGACCCATGTGGAAATCAGGCAGCCAATCATAGCGTAGTTTTGCGTTCTCATGGGGACAGATTTTTTTTAAAAACCGTGCTCGTGTGGACGCGATTGTTTTTTAAAACGGAGGAGGAAAAACTCCGGTAATAAAAATACCCGTGTACGTGTGGACTAGGCCTTAATCTCATTTCCACACCTTATGAAGCATCTAAATCTCTTCACTGTCTGTTTCAAGCTACTATACTCTTAATATATGTTTGTTTCCTCTTTTCATGATCTTTATAACCCTAATCCGGTCAAATTGTAATATGTCGTTAGCTGGACTGTCGTGCTGGTAGGGGCGTGTTTGTTATAGTGATTTGAAATATCAACAACGATTACCAGAAAGCACTTACCCCATCTTTAATCATTGTGAATAAGCAATAAACAGCAGATACAATTATTTATTTAAAGATGTTTGTTGATTGTGTGTATTAAAATATTTTATAGCACAGCATAATTTAATACAGAGCATAGTTCTAATAGGGGCACATTGCAATGCAATGTAACAAAATACCCCAGAGGCCTGTTGCATGTTTCAGAGTAGGTTTAGAGTTGACAAATCCAGATAAATGGTGGGACAAAATATTTTTTGTGCATTCTGAATAATAAATAAATATATCTCCTCACTATCCTGCAACAGTCTAGTGCTCGTCCTCTCATTAACAGTGTTTTTCTCATACTGACCGTATTTTATACCTGATGACAAGTTTATATTTCTAAATGAATTTAACTAATAAAAAGGAACGCTTGTGTGCGAGGGTGCTTTTAGTCCAGTCTTAAGTAGACTAAATGCTCAGTACGTACATGTAACGTTAGAGGAAAATGACAGTCAACTAGCTATAGGTCTATATTGGGGGGGTGGGGGGGGGGGGGGGGGATGAAATGTTGTTTCATGCATACTGAGCTTTTTACACTGTTAAAGACTTGGATTCCCATCCTAAACATAGACAAAGTTTCAAAAACTAATGTTGGACGTTTGATGGAGTATTTCTGTGTCAAAAATACTCCTTCCGGTTTCTCACAAGTTTCGGAGAGTTTTTTTTCGAGTATGGGTCTACTTGACGTTAATAGAGCGGAATGTCCTTGTATGGGCCGTACGGGCTCTTCTCTCGGTAGGGTGCGCGTGCGTGTGACTAGAGCGAGAGAGGAAATGCACGCCCATAAACACTCGCTCAGCTGCAGATCCACTCGTCTGTGAACACTAATGTCGGTTATAGTCCGCGCCTCGCTCCACTTTATTCCTATGGGTGACATCGAGCGACTTCAACGCTTCAGCACAGCATTCCGGGAAGGCAGCGCTGCATTTGAACCGATCTGAACGCAGAAATGACGGGAAACTTCACAACATCCCGTCGCAAAGTGGATCTCCACGGTCACTGCTGTCACAGGACTTCACCAAATAATAACAAAGAAGTGTGTTTTTGACGGAGTTTTCCCAGCGATAAAGGTTCGGTCCTGCTTTGGAAGCAGCCGGTGAGTAAAACTGCTTCAAATGTCTGTGCTGTTGGTTATCGTCGCGTGAGTAAACATCAGTAAACGACACGATCGCGTGCTTCATCATTCAAATGCGCTAACGCTTACTCCATTGTTGATCTATGTATAACGTTACACTAGTCTGACGTGCAAAACCGTTTTGCTTGCTACTGCTAAGGTTTAGTCGCATACAATAGTCCATAAACCGAATCATGTCCTCCTAAACTGCGAGTAAAGACACACAAATGTTGACTAAATACAGTACATACCACATGTACATTTTTACACCATGTGTGTTACAACTAACCCTGCTCTACCCTTGTTTGAGAGCATAGGGAGACTGACTCTATCATGTCATTGGCACTTGGGTGTTAAAGAGCTCTTAGGGCATTAGTTTGCGTCAGTTCTCTGATTAGTGCCTATAGCAAAATGCAAAAATTGTCGAGTATTCAGTGCACATGTCAGTTTTGGAACATAAATAGTTGAGAAAGATAACATGTTGTGCAACAGTGTATTGGATCCGCGCAAAAGCTCTTAAAGTGACAGCAGCCTATTATACGCGCTGCTGTCTGTCATGTTATTCAAAGAACAAAATACTTGACTAAATAACTTTGGTAACCTTCATTTTAAGCCTTAATCTGTTTTAATTTTTTATCCAGTGTTATTTTACATTTGATTACTTAAATTTCTGCAGTATTTCTTATACTGTTAGAACCACCTGAAAAAATGTAAGCAGCATTCATTTGATTTCTCTCTTTATTCTATTGCCTTTATTTTTGCTGTTGGTTTCAAATAGTTTTTGTTCTATTTTATAAATAGCTTTTTACTTAGTTTTTGTTTTGTTAAAAGAACCAAAAAAGCCTCCATGTGCTGTGTGTAAGTGTTTTTGCACACAAATTACCCAAATTATACAAAAGGCAGTTTTCCCTGTTGTATCGAAAATACGTATCGAATATCGATATTTTTCAAGTTATTGTATCAAAGTTGGAAATTACAGTATTGTGACAACTAGTAAACACTTTGAGATCGCATGATGTCCCTTTACAGCAGTACAGGGACAGTCGCAATAAAAGCGACTGCAGAGCGATCTCTGCCCTGCACAGATGCACTTGAATAGAATGCCGAGAAAAATGACCCCACATGCTCGACTACCATCCAATCAATGTCACTTTCAGTTTCTTGTGCTCATGCAGACAGAAAGAACACACACACAATATATATATATATATATATATATATATATATATATATATATATATATATATATATATATATATATATATATATATATATAATTGTTTTGCTGAAGGACAAAATAGTGCTGCTTTGAGCTGCTGACAATCTTCAGAAACTGTCATCTTTTTTAGTTTTAAAAAAGAATGAGATGAGCAAACTAGGGGTTGTGATGCATTATGATAACCTTGGGTGTAAGAAAGGTAACCGATAAGAGACAGACACGAGTTTGGTTAGGTGTGGGGCGGAGGACAATGTCCTTCCCTTGAGAAAATAAGATGTGTGAAATGGATAAGGCCTGCTCTTCAAATGAAAGAGAGAGACAGTGGGAGGGCGAGAGAGAGAGAGCGATAAGACATGGAAAAAAATTCCTAAAGCCTGAGCGACATCTGTAACACTGAGCTGATGACAGCGGGGGATAGTCCGAAAAAATAAACATGAAGGACAGCTAAGTTTATTGAGCATTGTACGAAATTAGAGAGCTTTGGACAAGCTGATAAGAACCATACACTCTCCCACACATTCAAAAACATCCATGCTAATATTCATAAGAAAAAAGACAAATTGTCAAGGAAAAGGACAGTGCCGAGTCAATCTCTGCTCATTAAAAAGTATCTGTTACATGTCATTTCCCTTATTAAATTGCTTTACACAAGAGGCTGTTGACCATCTGGGTAATGTTATTGGGTGTAAGAAATCAGCTTCTTGATTAGCCATGTGAGCTAGGTCATACTAGTGTATAACCTAGCTCAAATGCCTAATCAAGAAGCTTATAGCCTGTGGGTCAGTCTCAAAATATGGAGACAGGCATGTCCCTTGACCTTTCAGTCATAAAACCTTTTCAATACTGAATAAATAAAATTATGTCATATTTTATTAAAGGGTATGAAATATCTTAAATATTCATTGAATTGAATTTTGCATTGAAATATTCCATCAAATCCATCCATCCATCCATCCATCCATCCATCCATCCATCCATCCATCCATCCATCCATCCATCCATCCATCCATCCATCCATCCATCCATCCATCCATCCATCCATCCATCCATCCAGTCGGTGCCATTGTCTCAAGATTAACATTAATGTTTTTTTTAGGCAGGTTTATAAAAGCTGCTTAAAGGTGCACTATTTAGTATTTTGGCAGAAATAAATTGCAAAAACCATCAGGCCAGTGTTATTTATATTTTGTTCAGTTGAGTTCTTACAATGTTTCCAACTATTTGTAAAGCAGTGTGCAACAAGAGCCGTGTGTTTGCTTAACAATCGCTCCAGCGGCCTTGCTCAGCTCCTCAACAGCTTTGCTTCATATTACAGTAACATTAATCATCACATTCATGAACTTGATTTCTGAGTCCTATCCCGATTCTTCTCCACCGGCTGGGAGGTGAAAACCTCACAAAATGTCCCAAGATTCTGTGCTCAAACTTGTCATCATTAAACTACGGTGGCCCAGTAGTGCAACTGTACTAAATGAAACCACAACACAACGGAAATGAGTCACAACACGTTTTGTCATCATTGAGGCGATTTTATTGTGTTGTAACTTGAGTCCATTTTGTTGTGGCGATTTCTTTGTGATGTGGTTTAATTCCGTTGTGTTGTGGCGATCACCTTATCAAACTACGCCTTTGTTTTGAATAGGCTGGAAAAGTTACATAGTGCAGTTTTTAATGTCATAACTGAACTAAGGCCTAATCCTGGCTTAAATTCTAAATCACCTGGGCCAGGCCATGAGGTCAAAATCCAGAAGAGGCTGTTTAAATGTGCACATGGTGAGTGTCCCACCAAATTTAAGTCATTAATTTACATTTTGGCTTATTTTTTACTCAGCTAATAGATATGTGTCATCTTTAATTTAAAACTTAAATGTTGGTTTTCTGACTAACATGTATTTTTTTTTTTTTTTTTTTTTTGAGAAAGGCTATCTTTAATGTAAATATTCAGCCTTTTTAGACCAGTTTCCCATATTACAAAAGTAAACATTTTGTCAGTGATGCAGAGCAGAGTCCTCTGATTCCCACAGATGTGAGAGTCCATGCTGCTGGGGTTTGACTTTCACCTCTAATAACCGATGGTCGGACATCACGTGCTGTGTTGTATGCATGAGAGAGAGAGAGAGAGAGAGAGAGAGAGAGAGAGAGAGAGAGAGAGAGAGAGAGAGAGAGAGAGAGAGAGAGAGAGAGAGAGAGAGAGAGAGAGAGAGAGAGAGAGAGAGAGAGGAGAGAGAGAGAGAGAGAGAGGAGAGAGAGAGAGAGGAGATGAGAGAGAGAGAGAGAGAGAGAGAGAGATTTTGCTTTAACTCACAGGTCAGTGTGTGATCAGTCTCTTCTTGTTGTGGATGAAACATTGTGGTTTTCTTTGACCTCCTGAGGCCTGTTTGACACCAATGGTAGTCATTTCACCATTTCGTTTAACTATAGGCCTGATATAGTCCAGCTGAGTAACCTTGAATTTGGTTACATCGTTTTTGCTAAAATAACTAAAATAAGATGTATGATATTTCATCATGTAAGCAAAGGCAACAGTGATTACAAACTGTTTGGTTTCATTTCTTTGACATGTTCATGACTAGTCTTTTCTTGGGCTATGGTTAGATGTCTATTAAATTTTCACTGATTGCCCAAATTTTGCCTTGTTTTAGAAACGACAGGGCTGTGTTTGGACGGCTATTAGACATCTTTTAAATGCAAAATTGCTTGCTGGGTCATGTTAGCAATGCATTTTAATTTATTTATTGATAAAAATATTTGAAATAAAAGCTGAAATATATATATATATATATATATATATATATATATATATATATATATATATATATATATATATATATATATATATGTATATATATATATATATATATTTTTTTTTAAATTGAATAAGTTTGACTGAACCCATTTAAAGCTAGAGTATAGCCAATGTTTTTCATAAACACTTTTCGTTATACTGCGGTTGAAACTCTCTTCACATCCTGGTAGCAATCAATAATTGAAGAGGTCTAAATATTAAAACATGTATATAGGTTTATGTTTCTGCCAGTGGATGCCCATACCATGCCCAGTGGCCACGGGAACGAATTTATAAATGGAAATGAAGTGACGCAATTGACGCCGGTAGGTCACAAAATTGGATGGATGTACGACTTCCGGTTGGGCCTCGAAGGGATGTAGACGTGTCTAAGACACTGTGTGCATGGATAAAATGTTAAATTTTTTGTTTTTTATTCTGTTGATTGAGTTAAGCTGCTTATAAATATGCTGGACCTGAGGAAGGCTGGTAAAGCCAACGAGCCAGCGGAAAGCACGAGTTCGGGGCAGTCAGCTATATTACAAGCAATAAATTCATTAAGAAACTAACTGCTGGCGAAAATGGATGAGAAAGCAGAGATGCAAAATGAAGAAATACGCAAACAAATCAGTGGTTTGAGAGATGAACTGAAGTATGCAATCGATCAGGCTAACATCAAAGCTAACGCGCTAGAGGAGCGTACCGCATGCTTGGAAACTGCACCTAACACTCACTCGGATGCTATCGCTAATCTGGAGCAACAGGTGACTGAACTGAAAAAAGAGGTGGTGAGTTTGGCTGCACAGGCTGAGGACTTGGAAGTGAGATCTCGGAGATGTAATTTACGCACCTTTGGGGATAAAGAAGGACGAGAAGCAGGCGTTTCAGCGAGCACCTTCGTTGCAAACCGTTTACAAAAAAATGATGGGCCTGGACTAGCCGCCCGTTACCGATAGGGCTCACCGTACCTTGCAGCAAGCCCCGGGAAATGGGCAGCCACCGAGAGCTTTTGTCGTCAAGTGCCACTACTATCAAGAGAAGGAAAGCATACTGCAAAAGGCTGCTACATCTCCAAAACTTATATCTGAAAATGGTGACATTATCAGAGTGTTCCCCAATTACACGCAGTATGTTGCGCGACAGAGATCGGCGTTCGGACAGGTGAGACAGTTATTACGGCAATGCGAGGGAATAAAATATAAAACATAACAAACTCAAAATATACCAACACAGGGAACCGGGATATGTAGACATAACAAGGATTCCACAAAGACTGACAAACACAAGGAGCTTATAAAGGGAAGACATGAAGAGGGAACGGGTGGGAGAAATCAAACACTAATCAGATAACAAGGGGGGAGGGATCAGACAATGACAGAAGCACAAAGGCCATACTGACAAAACCCACATGTGCACACAAGACAGGACAGACATGTGACAGATTTTTGCTAGTGATGCCGATAAGGAGCGCATTGCAGTAGTCCTACTGGAGGAGACAAATGCATGGACAAGCTTCTCCGCATCTGCCAATGTTAGTTTGGGACGAAGTTTGGCAATGTTTCTGAGGTGAAAGAAGGAGGTCTTTTACACAGGTGTTTGATGTGAGCTTCAAAAGTAAGCTTCAAATCCATTCTGACCCCTAAATTGGTGACTGAAGTGGAAAGTGGAATGACCTGATCAGAGAAAGCAATGCTGGTGATAACGGATTTCCAGGCCTGAAGTGGAGAGCCGACTAGGATAGCTTCAGTCTTGGAGCTGTTTAGCTGCAGAAAGTTTTGCTTCATCCACCTTTATCTCATCCAGGCAAGTGATCAAAGTGGATGGTGTGAGGTCAGCAGAGGGAGATGAAATTGTAAAGTTGAGTGTCATCAGCATAGCAGTGAAAAGAAATCCCATGCTGGCTGATGAGACGGCCAAGGGGGAGCATGTAGAGTATGTAGAGTAGGGTGGGGCCGAGCACTGAGCCTTGAGGGACACCGCAGGTGACATTGTGTGACAGGGATGTAGCTTCTCCCAACGCAACATATTCATTTCTCCCAGTGAGATAAGAAGAAAACCAGTTGTGGACTGAGTCAGAGAGACCGATGGTGGAATGTAAACGGTGAAGGAGGATGTTATGATCAACTGTATCAAAAGCTGCAGTTAGGTCCAGGAGGATGAGAAGGAATGGGTAACCAGCATCTGCCGCCATCAATAGATCGTTTGTGACCCTGACCAAAGCTGTTTCTGTGCTGTGTCCTGATATAGACATTTTAATGATTGAGAAGTAAATTCAGATTCAAATGTTTACCTACTCAGACACTATGCGATTTCAGATGCAGTCACTGCAGTTACATATGTGATTATATGTGATTTATAGATTAACCCTTGTGATCTTACATCGACCTGTTTATTTTAAAGCAACAAAAAAGAAGCATAGTTCTTGTGTGCTCTAAGGCAGGGTTTCCCCATGGGGTTGTGAAGTTCACGAAAAGCTCATTAAAAATACAAATGTTAAAAATAAAAACAAATGCATGAAAATGAAACTTAATAAACACGTACTAAAAAATACCAGCATAGCTATGAACATGCAAATGTGTTGTTAAATTTTTGAAATGATAACTTCATGTATATATGGCTGACAAGAAGTCTGGGAATCTGCCCTGAAGGGAAAGAGTGTGGAACCTTTATCCTCTCTTTGCATGTCCCAAGTGTATTCTTATGATACTGTCAGCTCCTCCTGCTTTCTGCCTTTCACATCTGTCAAGCACTTCAGATCTCTTTGCTGCACTCAGGAAATATATACATCTGACACATGTAGCCTGTGTGATCTCATCAGTATGTTCTAATATAACGGTGCTAGCAAATTTCAGGGTACCAAGAAGCACATCCAAAATGGGAGAATTCAATCCTAATATCACCTTTTTTTAGAATTGTAAGTTAAATGGGGAAGATGAGTCCCTCTTTCCAGCTGAAGATTAACATGATGGCGTGTATGAGGCCACATCACAGCTGATGAAAGCCTTGATATACTGCTCCTGCTCTTTTTTGGGATGCTGTAAACTGCACATGCAAGCTTGTGAGATGCTTTGATACACAGATATTGTGTATCTGAATGAAAGTTATGAGTTCAACAAATATTTGTGCATAGGCCCCTTTGAAGAGCACATCACAGTGGAACGTATATTCTTGTTTCCTGTTGTGCACAGTTAGAAAAGGGAGAATATCATCTCTGATTTGAATCTATCAGCTGGGCTCCCGCTCTTTTAAGGTGTGTGTATTGTATTTTCAGTTGAAATTTGTCTGCTCCTGTCATGTTTTTCGAGGATAATTGGATGGACGTGTTTGCATAGGAACTAGTTCTCTGCAGCTCATCTCAAAACAATAGATACAATACAAAAACAAGAACAGCTTTAAGAGAGTGTTTGGCCTGCTTTAAATGTTATTAAGTATTTTTTAAGATAGATCTGTTTTTGATAGATTGATAAATAGACACAGACATGCATAGATAGATGGATGGACAGACGGATGGATGTCCTATTTTTGCCCTGCTCCTTTCAAGCAGAGACACTTTAATTTTTAACATTGTTTAACACACTCTTTGTCTAGGTAGTACAGGCCTGATATAAAAGCTTCACATTCAATTTGATTTTGTAAAGGGCCGCCCCAGCAAATGCGAAGGGATCTGGCCCAGAGCCTTAAAGAAGTCCGATCAGAGCTTCTGAGCAATGATAGGGTGAAGGCGCTCTATGCCTCCTATGAAAAACTGTCGTGGCGACGTGAGCGCTTGCTCGTATATATTATAGATGAGTGCTTAATAATTCATTGGAAGCTTTGTTTCCGAGCGAAAAGGCGGAAAAGAGGCTCTATTAAATATGAAGATACGGTAATGAGGGTTAGGTGTCGTGTTGCCGTGGAAACGCGGGTTCGCCGGGGATAAAATCTCTTTGATGTTGTCTGGAGCGTGCTCTCGCAGGACAGTCTGTTTGACTGGTGACTGCACGCGGAGGCGTACAGCTCTTGACCCCGGCCGCAGTGCGCTCTGACAGAGGAACATGATGAAGGAAATAATCCTGCTTTAAGTCTGGCTGCGATTTAATCGGCTACATCAGGCCAGGCAAATGGCGGAGGAGACCTCTTTCTTTTTTTGGATCGCACTTGACCATATGCACCGAACGCACAGAACTTCCGTAATAATATAAGCCAGCTAGAAAACTTCCGGTGAAAGGCCACTTGTTGGTGTAATAATGTAATAGGTCTACTGAGCTTATAATCAGAATATAGTCACTTAAAGGGATAGTTCACCCAAAAATTTAAATTGTATGTTTATCTGCTTACCCTCAGTACATCCAACATGTAGGTGTCTTTGTTTCTTCAGTAGAACACAAATGAAGATTTTTAACTCCAACCGTTGCAGTCTGCCAGTCATAATGCATCATGCATGTGAACAGTATTTATGTTTTTTTTTTTTTTTACCTCAAAACCAGACGAATCTCATCTAGTGTTCCCATCCGCTATTACTTCTGTCTAGTAAGGTCAATATATATATATATTCCTCATTAGTGCCTGTGCGGATCGGCCAAATGAGGCATCTACATAATATATACCTATGATCGCGCCAATTTGACCTCATCAGACAGAAGTAATGACGGATGGAAACACTAGATGAGATTCGTCTTGATATGAGGTAAAAAAAATAACATAAATACGGTTCGTTTTCTCACAGAAACCGATCGGTTTGTGTCTTAATACATCAGTGTGTCGTCACGAGCAGCAGAGTTTTTGTGCTTGTTGTCTAAGCATGTTTTTTTTTTACTCTCATAGAGTTGTTACCCATTCACATGGATTATGACTGGCAGACTGCAATGCCTGGAATTACAAAAAAATGTAATTTGTGTTCTGCTGAAGAAAGAAAGACACATGTTGGATGCACTGGGGGTAAGCAGATGAATATATTTTCATTTTTGGGTAAATTATCCCTTTAAATATTCAGGCCTAGCCTTCATTTCGTCATTCAAATTGAAATCGTTAAAATGTAAAACGACATAAAAAAATATGTGTCCCTAAGCAACATTAAATCTTTAGTGTGAAAAAAGCGTGAACACACTGTAAATTAAAGATTTATTTTGCTCTTTAATTAGATTCATTGATCAAAATGGGAAGTGTGCCGAATGACAGCTGTCAGTGGTTATAAAGGCAGGAAGAGCAGTGCTAGATTCAGTGTAATTCATTCGCAATAAAAGTTAGTGTTTTTCATGAGACTTTGTGAGTACTTCATCTCTTTTTAAACCTAGTGATTTTATAATGTTTCATATTTATTCAAAATCGTATGACAATAATAATTTTATTTAATTGTTAATTAAATTAAAAAATTTGGTAACACTTTAGATTACGGCCCGGAAAGTACTGCATAATTAAAGTGACTTTAAAGGTCCCATTCTTCGCGTGTTTTCGAAGCTTTGATTATGTTTACAGTGTGCAATATAACATGAGTTCATGTTTCGTGTGTAAAAAAACCACAGTATTTTTCACACAATTTACTTATCTGTACAGCGCTGTTTTCTCTGTCCTAAAAACGGCCTGATGATTTCCTTGTTCTATGAAGTCCCTCCTTCAGAAACACGTAACGAGTTCTGATTGGGCCAGCGCTTCCCGCATTGTGATTGGACAGCAGCTTAGCACTTTGCCCGGAAAGGTCCCGCCCTAAATGCTCTTCTCCACGTGGGAGAGCAACAAGACCACGCCCCCTTTTTTGCCTGTTCTTGTGGGCGGAGGGTTAGTCAACAAACGGTTCTAGTGACGTCATTCCTGAAGGAAGTGCAGGGGTGTAGTCCAAACCGGCCGTTCGCTGTAGGCTTTGAAAGGGAACTTCTGTTAAATAAAATATCTCGCTCGGCATTGAACTTTGAGCTTTATAATTTTACAGGTATTATTTATGCTGCAACATTACACACTAACTAAAGTTTGAAAGATGGAATCGCGAAGAATGGGACCTTTAAGCATAACTTTTGGTAATTATAGTGTAACTATAAATTAAGTACGTGTAGGTATACGGGAACAATATGTAATATTCGTGGAATAAAGGGGTACTATCAGGAAAATTAAGAAATAATTTATACTGTTAGCATTTTTTAATTAATGGGTAATTATCTGTGTAGTTACAGGGTAAGTATTGGCTCTTGTTCCCCTCTTGTTTCATGTAGTTATGGGGTAAGTAAAAAAAATACACAATCTGATTTTTTTTTAAGTTTAATTAAACAATCATTCTACTTTTAAAAAATATAGAAAAATACATTCAATGTTTTTATTTTATCTATATTAACCTATAAAGTTTTACTTTACATAATAATTCATGTTTAACACTGTACTACTAGCCTACTACTGCATTTTAGAGAACATTTTATTGTGAGAGAAAAAAATGTATTAAGAGGTTTAGAAAAAATATTGACAGGAGGGCACATTTCTATGAGGAAACATTAGACGTTCCAATTCATTTCAATATTCCTTACACCATGAAAGTATGTTTACTTAACAATCAGTGTCATTTCATTTGTAAATTCATAAAGAATTGCCATCTAACTTGTTAGCAAGTTCATGGCTTATCCAAGGATTCTTCAAATACTAACATACACATCATCACACCAAATATAAACATGTACTTGAATGCTGATCAAGGGCATGATCTGAACATTATTCTAGGGCTTTTGACAGATAAAACAGTTTGAGTAAGTGTTATTTTTAAATGTTTCAAAGAATTAAAAGTAATAAAAAGTGCCTCTAATTGAAGAAGCGGAATTTCCTCTTTCCACTGATTTTGTTATGAACCATGAAACCATGTTGTTAGAGGGAGAAACACATCCAGCGTTTTGGTTACAAGTTCCAGTGTTTTGATTTGTTATCTTTATTTATGCTATTCCCAGTAAATGACTTGCATGTGCTTCCTGTTTTGACATTAAATATACTGATAAACTTCCTGATCTTCCATTTCTCCCAGAACTGTTATAGTTCTGTAAAAGAAATAATAAGTCTTGTTAAGTCAAGTCATTGACCTCTGAAGCTCTTTAATGATGGAAAGTACACGTTTTTATAATCAGTCTAACGTCAGAACTGATGGGAAATCATGAAATAATAATGATACAATGTGTTACTGCAGAAACTACATGCATTACTAGACTATTATGCACGACTATCAAACGGGATGTGAAATGCTGTCACTCTTTAAGAGAGCCGTCTGCACAAATATATCTGTACAAAATGTTTCTGTAAATGATAACTAATACATGGTATGTTATGAAATATTATTTGTCCCTTTTTCCATTAATTGATTTTGTCAACACAATCTCATGGTCATGCGTATAAATAACGGTTGGAGTTAAACAAGTGTGAAATCTTGTGGAATGGATACGCCAAAAGGAGTTTTGGGGTGCAAATGCTACGCAGTTTTTTGCGTGCATATGATACGCACTTTATGGCGTGCATATGAGACTCTCTTGGGTAGGTTTAGGGTTGTGGGGTGGGGGGTTCATATACGCCCTAAAGTGCGTATCATATGCACCTGAAAAACCACGTACCAGCATTAAAAGGCAATCCACGTAATGCACTTTTATTCTACAGTGGAAGTGTAGGGGGCTCTTGAAAAAAATTATAATTTTTGCTTACTGGCAAAACTGAACTAGAACTGAACCTTTTATTAATAATAATTGTGCGTTTTAAAAAAAAAAAGTTTTTAATTTAATTTAATTTCTTTTGTCAAGTGGCTTATAAAACTCTGCTATAGACCTGTAGTATCATGTCATTCACATTTGTCATAGTGGCAGATTCTAGCAAAGGTGACATGCCATCATTCTCTTCACACAGCTCTCAGATGAACACTCTGCCTCTATCACTCTCCATTCCCTCTCAATCGAAAATAAACTACTGAATCCAAGCTTTACTCAGCCCGTCGACCAAATAAGTAATTAAAGTAGGTCTATAATTTTTTTATACTATCATTTAATTGTGTGTGTTCTTTTTTTTTAAAGAAATCAATATGTTTAATCAGGATGGACACAGTAGATAATTGTAACAAAAACATTATATTTCAGATAATTGCTGTTTTCCTGAACTTTCTCCATCACAAAAAAACTGAAAATAATGTATCATGGTATCCACAAAAAAATTAAGAAGCAAGATTTCAACATAGCCTATTAATAAGAAATATTTATTGAGCAGTAAATCAGCATATTAGAATGATTTCTCAAGGATTATGTGACAATGAAGACTGTAGTAATGGCTTTGCCCAGGAACAATATAGGACTGGGATTTTTACACACAACCATTTCTAGGGTTACAAAGAAGGGTGTGAAAAGGGAAAAACATCCAGTATGCAGCAGTCCTGTGGGCGAAAATACCTTGTTGATGCTAGAGGACAGAGGAGAATGGGCCGACTGATTCAAGCTGATAGAAGAGCAACTTTGACTGAAATAACCACTTGTTACAACCAAGGTATGCAGCAAAGCATTTGTGAAGCCACAACACGCACAACCTTGAGGCGGATAGGCTACAACAGCAGAAGACCCCACTGGATACTACTCATCTCCACTCCAAATAGAAAAAAGAGGCTACAGTTTGCACAAGCTCACCAAAATTGGACGGTTGAAGACTGGAAAATGTTGCCTGATCTGATGAGTCTCCATTTCTGTTGGTGTAAACAGAATGAGAACATGGATCCATGATGCCTTGTTACCACTGTGCAGGTGGTGGTGGTGGTGTAATGGTGTGGGGGATGTTGTCTTGGCACACTTTAGTGCCAATTGGGCATCGTTTAAATGCCACGGCCTATCTGAGCATTGTTTCTGACCATGTCCATCCCTTTATGACCACCATGTACCCATCCTCTGATGGCTACTTCCAGCAGGATAATGCACCATGTCACAAAGCTTGAATATTTCAAATTGGTTTCTTGAACAAGACAATGAGTTCACTGTACTAAAATGGCCCCCACAGTCCATACAAATGACATTTTTGTTGTTGCTGTTTTTCAAGGTTTTTAATTAATTTATGAAGCCACTTTATCATTAGTCGTACATATTATTACATTGTTATATTACAATGCTATCATATATTGTGTAGACAGTTAACTTATTTTATTGTAAATAAATACAATGACTATGACACTGATAAATATTCCTCCCCATTTCTAAGTGACCCCCCCCCCCCCCCATCAAGATCATAAAGAAATTCCAGAGCTTCCCACTTGTATTTATGACATTGTGGTGGATCTTTCTGACATGACTTGAACACACCAATATAAATCCAAGTGGTGCTCACTGTAGAGCCAAATGATGTCCAGCCTTTTCTGGACCTAATGGGGGGAGTTTTTAATTCAGTTTCACCTCTGGAGACTTAACAGGTGGAGTTATTTTTAGTTCTACCAGAAAGACGCAGGAGGCCAGCTAAAGTACAATAAAGTAACACGTTTATTAACAGATCAGCTAGTAGTATAATTAGAGATTGTTTGGCATGGTCCGTAGTTCGAGGGTAACAGACTCTGCATTTCCTGCTTGAAGATGAAGGTTAGGTTGTGGTTGGGCCAGCTTCATCCATTACGTTCAGAAAGTGGGGGTCAAAAAAAAAAGAAAAAAAAAAGGAAAGTTTAAACACAAAATTGTAAAGATGGCTGCGCACTTGTTAATCAGGCTATTAAGGTTTATAGTATGAGACAGTAAAGAGAATAAGAGTAAAGTGACAGCAAGATGTTGTCCAATGTAACAGTGTGGCTGAACTGCCTAACTGCTGTCCCTGTAAGCTATCCCTTTTGATGTGCATCTGCTGATGGACCTGACTCACTTTCTAGAGAGCAGAAAGCAGAAAGCAGAAAAGTGTTTGTGCTGGCTGACTAGAGTACTTCTAAATGCTTTCAACTTTCCTGAGAAATCATTTAGAATAGATGTCCTGAATTGTTGAGAGCCATGTGCCTATGATCCTTTAAACTGTTTCAACAGCCTCTGCAGAGCAGCAGCTGTACCAGGATGTAATGCCCCTGTAGAGGAGTCTACAGTGTACATTTAAAGGGATACTCTACCACTTTTTGATATTAAACGATGTTATTCCCTTAACTAAGACGAGTTGATACATACCTCTCTCGTCTCAGTGCGTGCACTTAATCTCTCTGACGCACGGTGATGATCTGATAGCATTAAGTTTAGCCCACTAAGCCCAGTTCATTCACTATGGTACCAAATAGAGATCAAGTTAGAAGTGACCAAACACCTCCACCTGTCCCCTATTTAAATTCAGTTACATGAATATCTGAATTATCAAGTAAGGTGACACAAAATAAAACGTGGCACTTTTCTAAGCGGGTTTAAAAGGATAACTATAATGTATGGCGGAATAGCACTTTTGAGAGTACTTCGACTCGGCGCAGTAAAAAGTCATGCCTGAAAATCCTCCCTCACATCTCCCCCTCCCCCCTATTGACAGAAATGAGAGAGGGAGGGGACACCCCACAAAACTTGTGGGGTGTCCCCAGGCTACAGTGGTCAGTATGTGTCAAAAGTGGTTTAAGGAAGGAACAGTGGTGTGGGTTATGGGTGGCCAAGGCTCACTGATGCACGTGGGAAGCGAAGGCTTGCCTGTGTGGTCGGCTCAAACAGACGAGCTACTGTAGCTCAAATTGCTCAAGTTAATGCTGGTTCTGATTGAAAGGTGTCAGAATACACAGTGCAGTTTGTTGTGTATGGGGCTGCATCACCAACAGTGAACATACTGAGCCAGTAAGCATCGGAACTGGACTATGGAGCAGTGGAAGAAGGTGGCCTGGTCTGATTAATCACATTTTCTTTTACATCATGTGGCTGGCAGGGTGTGTCACTTACCTGGGGAACACATGGCACCAGGATTCACTATGGGAAGAAGGCAATCCAGCAGAGGCAATGTGATGCTTTGGGCAATGTTCTGCTGGGAAACCTTGGGTCCTCCACTCATGTGGATGTTTCTTTGACCACCTACCTAAGCATTGTTGCAGACCATGTACCTTTTCATGGAAACGGTATTCTCTGTGGCCTCTTTCAGAAGGATAATGCACCCTGCCACAAAGCATAAATGGTTCAGGAATGGTTTGAGGACCACAACAATGAGTTTGAAGTGTTGACTTGGCCTCCAAATTCCCCAGATCTCAATCCAATCGAGCATCTG
Source organism: Pseudorasbora parva (assembly GCF_024679245.1). Taxonomy (NCBI): domain Eukaryota; kingdom Metazoa; phylum Chordata; class Actinopteri; order Cypriniformes; family Gobionidae; genus Pseudorasbora; species Pseudorasbora parva. Next base: position 21,931,715 of record NC_090178.1, on the reverse strand, counting down.
TGAGATGTGCTGAACAAACAAGTCTGATCCATAGAGACCCCACCTCGCAACTTACAACTTACAGGACTTAAAGGATCTGCTGATAACATATCAAGCCAAATACCACAGCACACCTTTAGGGGTCTTTCGGAATCAATGCCTCAATGGGTCAGGCTGTTTTGGCAGCAAAAAGGGGACCAACACAATATTAGGATTAACAGATAACTGGCCATAATGTTATGCCTGATCAATGTATATGCACAAGGTTGTCTATGTTTAGATGAAGGGTGAAATTTGAGTCTTATTTAGTGGGTTGATTCATTCCTGAGTGGGAGCCACTGCCCTGCATCTTGGAACAGGCACAAAGGTAAAATTACATCATATAGCACAATAGCTCAATAAATACAAGCGAGCGGACACATACACAAACAGAGCCACTGAATCATACCTCATTTTATTTTCCAAACATGTACTATGATGTTATAAGACATGGTTAATAATAGGTGTAAAATCAGGCACCACTTATCGCTTCCAAACACATTTTTATATAACGCTGTTAAACAATAGCATAGACAAGCCTAAGATGTTTGCTGGTCTTGGTTGGTATACACTATTTTACGATGGTCTCACAGCTGGGTTAAAATAGTTTAGCTGGTTGGCAAAATGATGACTCATCTAGCCTGACTAGCTGAAAAAGTGCCCAAAACCCCCTCTAGCTAGTTCACCAGTTAAAGGAATAGTTTACTAAAACTGAAAATTCTGCATTCATGTACCCACCTTCATATCATTCCAAATGTGTATGACTTTCTTTCATGCCACGATAAATATATTTTGAAGAATGTTACCAAACCATTTCTCAAAACATCTTCTTTTATGTTCTATAGAAAAAAAGAAAGTCATACAGTTTTGAAATTACATGAGAATTTACATTTTTGGGTGAACAATCCCTTTAAGACAGCAAGCTGTGACCCCGGACCACAAGTCTTAAGTCACAATGTGAAATAGCAATAGCCAACAATACATTGTATGAGTCAAAAAAAAAAAAAAAAAAAAAAAAAAAAAAACATGATTATGCCAAAAATCAATATGATATTAAGTAAAGATCATGTTCCATGAAGATATTTTGTCAAATTCCTACTGTAAATATATTTAAAAAATATTATTAGTAGTAATATGCGTTGCTAAGGACTTCCTTTGGACAACTTTAATAGCAATTTTAAATCAAAATATTTAGATTTTTTTGCGACCTCAGATTCCAGATTTTCTTGGGTGATTTTCTTTCGAGTTATCTTGGGCCAATTATTGGATATATATTTGTTAGGATATATATCCTAACAAACCATACATCAATCAACTGAAAGCTTATTTATTAAACTAAATAAATAGCATTATAACTGGTTTGAAGTCCGGGGTCACATGTTAAGATTTATCTTATTTATCTTATCTTGTTTCTTGCTTACTTTTTTTTCTCCAGCTGGAAAGTCGTCTATTTTTAAAAATGACCTTCTATTTCCCCAATGAATTTCTGTTGGTCAATTTAATTCAATTTGCTGAAAGTCTACTATTTCTATATTGTACAATAAAGCCCATTGGTCGAACCTCTTTATTCTTTAAATATCTCTAGATTACGGTTCACTTTTCGATCTTTTTGAAGTAGAGTTGAAAGAAAATCTGCCATTTTCCAGCTGGTCTTGTATCCGGTTTGATTGTCAAAGCAAAATAGCATCTTTTCAGCAACATAAAGAGACAACTGTATTCTAGTTGCTTTTAATGAAATGGGGCCAGCTTCATTCTGCAAGAGAAGAGCTGATTTTTTTTTTAAATAGGAAATATACGCAGGCGATAGAGACAAACACAGGCTCTCACAGAATCGTCAGTACTAAGGCACTTTTGAGATGTAACCCAAACAGCCTTTCATCATTTCACTTTATGACGATACTTTGCATCACCTGAGAGATGTCTGTGGTGAGGCCACAACAACAGTGCTTGGTGTGTGTTGCTGATTGTTTGATCGCAGTCCCAAAAGGCTCATGGTTTCATTCAAAGAGACACTCGTTTGCCTTTTTCCTCAAGCCTAAATCATTCAAAAAGAATATTTCCTGTGAAAGCACATAGTCTTAGCAAATTGAAATCGTGTTGTATGAAAATGAACTAGATTGTACAGTTTCAACATAGATTGTTCTGGTCAGAGGTTGGTCTGTGGAGACCAGACTATGGATGGACAGAAGGACAGAGATTGAAGACCTGACTTTGTAACTCTTTGCACTCTGAGACGCCATCTCTGCATTGCCACGGGATTGACTACACTCTTTACCTGCTTATCTTTGATAGAAATGACACCTCATTGCGCATTAGGATCTCTCTAATTAAAAGCCGTCCTGCCATCTCATTAGTGAAGCTGTCATGCATGCGAGTAATAATTATTTAGTCTCAAAATACATGTTTATTTAAATTACGTTAAACACAGCATTACAACACAAGATGACTGTAACTTGGGTTTACCACACAGATATAATTAAAAGTATTTGGGCTGCTCCAAAATTGTCATTGGTCTTATGGTTATCCTGCAAGGTCAATAAAAAAGATATCTGACAGTCCTTAATGGTGGGTTAATGATTTTGCTTAAATTATTCAAGTGATATTTAAAATAGGTAATGGAATTTTATTAATATTTCAACTTTGAATCTGCTTTCAATGTCAGGGTATAGATTCAGATGTTCGGTGTTATTTATATTTATAAATATATTTATATAGTGCAGTTTTATGTAAATAGATAGCCTACACATACACACACATTATATATATTTCATATATAATTTGTGTATATAATTTGTTTTAATTTATATGTTTATATATGTTTATATTTTATATAACAATATATAATATATAGAACATTTATAATTATACAACCAATAAAACCAGTAAAGTGTACAATTTTTCTGAACAAATACAATCAATGCTAGTTTGAAGGTTACATTCTGCATGTTTTTTTCCCCCTGTAAGTGATGGAGTGATACAAAAAGCTAAATCAGTGAGTATCCAATATTTATTGATAAACAGAATAAGTGAGTGTGTGTTTCAGACTTTCAGTAATATTTGTCATAAAATGAGCCTTGCTATTTTGGTCTAAGCTACCCTCTTTGCAGCCTGCAATTCTTCATAAAAGTACATAAAGGGCCATTCACCAGTGAAGGTGAATGCCAAAGTGATTGACAGCTCCTTTATACTTCACAAGAGAGAGAAAGATGAGCTTTTCTACAGACTGGAAAGCCCAGACCCAGAAACAGATCAAGAAGTAAGTTGCTGCTCCATTTTGGATCGATAATATCTAAAGGGAAAAGCCCACTGGGAGGCTCTTGAGAGGAAATAGCCCAGAGGAAACAGGTAATATAAAAGACAAGTACTTTACACAATACAGAAAAGTGTGCTCCAATAAAAGTCCCCCCACCATTGCTGCCTTTGTATTATTTAAAATGAATAGACAAGTTCTAATATGAACATATATGATATGGATTGGTTATGTTGTGAGGCACTACAAATATGTAGTCATAATACAGTATGCATTTATGAGTACCATTCCAAATGTGTCCCAAAGGGAGAATGGAATTTGTAGGTTATAGAGTGAGATCATGTGAGACGTAATCACCAGTGTAAGTTGGAGGATAAGCTCCAAAGAATTTCCCACGGTCGGTTAACTGTAATTTAAAACTGCCGCTCACCAGCGAAGTGAGGTGTATTGAAAAGTCAAACTCTCTCTGTCTCTTATTTGGGTTGCTATACACTCAAGCACTCAAGTCCAGATTTTTGTATTTTAAAAGGAATCTATTAAATTAGTCTTGTATTAAGTAGTGATAAACGTCACCGTGAAGTAAAAATCAACAATGGTTGTCCCCCACCCTTTTTTTGTAGAAAGGTCTCCTTTTTTGTAGACCTAAAGATGTGTTGTCTAAAATTTTGAGTCTAAGGGTCAGATTTATTAACAGCGTACATAGCACAAACCCTCTTTTGTCGATAAAATTACTGTCAGGATAAAGACATGCAGTCTTTAGCACCGAAAAGGTGTGGGCCGATATTTGTAGGAGTGTCCCTTTCAGACACAACATATATGCGAGGAAAGTATTTAATTGAATCGTGCAATGCAATTTACCAAGGTTTGTTCTTGTCATTTTACTGGTATTTGCACCATTATTTAACACCCCAAAAAAGCATGTCTTAAACCAGACGCTAATTTGCACTGCCCTTGGTAGATTGCGTTGGTCATTATGGAAGAACTTTCCACTCCCATCTGTGCTTTTATGGGATCACACTCTCACGCTAATTTACATTTACATTTTTACATTTATGCATTTGACAGACACTTGAATACATTGCATTCAAGGTACACATTTTTTTACATTATTGTCAGTTCTTGCTTTCCCTGGAAAATCGAACCCATGACCTTGGCATTACTAGCTCCACGCTCTACTGAGTGAGCTACAGGAAAGTTTTGCCCTGTTTAGTTTAATTTGCCCTGTTTAGTAAATCTGGCCCTAAGTCAAGTCCCAAGTCAATCGCTCAATTAAGTCTCAGTTCCATTACTGTACTCAGGTTTAGCATTATAACCTTTTTTGACGCAACATTTTTGAAGCCTCACTTTCAGCTGTAGGGCAAGTCCAACAGTTTTGATAAAGTTTGAAGATTGAAGTTTTCGGCTACGCCATGAGTGATTGGTTTGTCTCTGTGTCACTGCAGTTTGATGCAGTCTTGCTCTGTCTCTCCCAGCCTTGACGGATACGGGTGACCTTTCGGTCCACGCATGGCATGATCAGGATTAACTTTAGGATCAGAACCACACAGGGGATCACCAGAGACAACATGTATGCTGGAGGCATCCACCACTTATAAGGTTTCAGAAATTTATCCCAGCCATACAGGAATGTGTGAGCGGTGCAGAGCAGCAAGGTGGTGTAGCCCAGTTTAGACTGTAAAGGGAAGAGGGAAAAATCATTTTAACAAACATCATTTTCAGTAATTAGTAAAATCTTCTCCAGTGAAGCAAATGTATGCATTTCCACAGACTGTGGATGTAATACCTGTACAAAACTGAACTCTCTCCAGTTCAGCGAGTTGCTGACAGATGGAAGTGATGTAATTCCTAATAGGACAAACAGCGCAAATCCAAGAATTCCCATGGAAAAGTATGAGTCATGACGCCAGGCTAATGTGTTGTCAAACTCATAGGTTTTATTCTCTTTTATCTGCAAAACATTTAGTTAGTTATTTATTTTAATCACTTTAATTGTTATATGATCTATAAGTGTTTTCATCTGGACAGATGTGGACATTTTTACACTACTTTCATATACAGTAATACATTTGCAATGGATTTATCTTTCTAGAGTGACATTAGTGAAACATTAGTGAAACATTTGTAAGTAGTAGGCTAACTATGCAAGTAAGTAAATAAGTAAAAGTCCATTTATTCACAATAATAGCCTACCAGGAATATGTATAAGGAAATTAAATAGTGTTCATTCAGATTTCATGCTGATTTTAAACAGCTGTTTGGTGATTATGGCATGCAAGACGAGGCCGAAAGCTGTTAAAAACTCTAGACTGGTGTGGTGTGCAGGTGACGTCACTGGCCTCGACTCATTCTCACAGCTCCCAGCCTCGTCCTGCTTGCCGCAGCGATAAATAAACTGAATGCATTAGAATAAGCAACTTACCAATGATATAGTGTAGACATTTATCCTGTAGCGCACATAGTATCTGATGGGTATAACAAAAGTGTAGAGAACATGAAGAAAACCGAAGGCCAGAGCTAACAGGCCCAGTTGCTTCCTGCACAGCATCCAGCGATCCAACCAGTCAGGGAAGCGACGATACTTAGTGCCGTTGTAAAGCTGCAGGAATCCAGCCAATGCGCCCGGCAGATAACAGAGGGACAGCATCACCAGGGACACGATGGGAAAGACCTTGTTGGCCAGCGAGATCATAATGCGAAAAGCGTTGTCTTTGCCACTGGTAACACGCTCATAGATAACATCTCTTGTGACAGCGTAGAAGAATATGAAAGCTGTTAAACAAATGGCAATGCAGAACGGAAGTCTCCAGAGAGGGAAGAGTTGCAATGGTAGATCTTCTAACTCAGCAGCTGCTCTGAGAGAGCCTCTGTCCAGGACAGTGAAACCAAGACTTTGAGCAATGTTCACCACTTGCTGTTTAGCATCAGCCCGGTCACCACAGATAAGTACCTAATCAAACGAAGAAGAGAGAGAGAGAGAGAGAGAGAGAGAGAGAGAGAGAGAGAGAGAGAGAGAGAGAGAGAGAGAGAGAGAGAGAAAACAGAATTGATTAACTTCAAATACATTGTTGCGTTGCAAAGTTTTATGACCTCACTTGCGGGAAGTGATGGAGCAGTAGATGGGTATTGTGTTGTATTTGAGGTAAAATAAAAATATAAATACTGTTTAGTTTCTCACACAAACCGAGCATTCACGAGTTTGTGTGCCCATATAATCTTAGTGAAAGTGGAAAACAGATTTGGCTTGCTATCTGCTATAGAGGGGCTCGGAGAGGATATTCTACCCGAGCTCCGATTGCCCCCCTATAACAGGCAAATTGAATGAATAAAATAATGAATGAATGAGTCATTTATATAGCGCTTTCATATGTACTACTGTACACCCAAAGCGCTTTACACTTGTGTCAGGGATCTCTCCTCAACCACCACCAATGTGGTGTACAAAATTGTACAAAAGGAGGAGCAGGGGAGGAGGAGGGATGCTTCAGGAACTAAAAAGGGGAAGAGGTAAGCTGCTGGTTTTATACCTTGGTATTAATTGAAATATTAGATGGGCGTACTCCTCCCAAAATTACGTTTATTAACTTCACTTTTGTGTCTTAAGACATGTGTAGCCATGAGCTGCTGTGTTTACTATGGATTCGTATGGCTATGTGTTTTTTACTCTCATAGTGACTAGAAAAACACCCCATTGACATGCATCAAGCCATGGATGGAGTTAAACATCTTCATTTGTGTTCTACTAAAGAAACAAACACACCTACATCGTGGATGCACTGGGGTTAAGCAGATAAACATCACATTTTCATTTTTGGGTGTAATTATCCCTTTAACATCAATGCAATAGCTAACATTAAATTACAGTAAACAAAACATAATTTTATATAATTTAATGCTCATTTATGCAAATAGAAATTAACTTTAACATTTTACAGCGTTATTGTTACATACGCCAATCAGGCATAACATTATAAAAGTTATCAAAGTTAATGATATGGGCAAGCGTAAAGATAGGGATGACTAGATGACTGGGTCAGAGCATCTCCAAAACTGCAGTTCTTGTGGGGTGTTCCCGGTCTGCAGTGGTCAGTATCTATCAAAAGAAGTTCAAGTAAGGAACAGTGGTGAACCGGCGACAGGTTATGGGTGGCCAAGGCTCATTGATGCACATGGGGAGCGAAAGCTGGCCCGTGTGGGCCTATGGGAAGAAGGCAAGCTGGCAGAAGCAGTGTGATGCTTTGGGCAGTGTTCTGCTGGGAAACTTTGAGTCCTGCAATCCATGTGGATGTTTCTTTGACACACACCACCTACCCAAGCATTGTTGCTGACCATGTACATCCTTTCATGGAAACGGTATTCCCTGGTGGCTGTGGCCTCTTTCAGCAGGATAATGTGCCCTGCCACAAAGCATAAATGGTTCAGGAATGGTTTGAGGAGCACAACAATCCGATCCATGGTGGTCCCACCTCACAACTTACAGGACTTACAGAATCTGCTGCTAACATTATGTTAGCATTTTGATCATAATGTAATGCCTGATTGGTGTATGTAACATGTATTTAATATAGTTTAATAACTTTAATTATGCATATTTACATGCAATGAACCCTAAACCTGTAGTTTAATAATATTTCTCAGCACTTATTAAACTGTAACAATGACACCTTAAAATAAAGTGTAACCCCTTACAGGATAAATCATCATGAATAAATAAATGTCATTGTTAGTTCATGATACCTGATACATTAAGCATTGTTACTGAATACAACCTTATTATAAATTGCTATCACAAAAACTACTCATGCACCAAATTATCTTCAAGTGGTTTGACTGTTTTTGATTCATTCTAACAAGTTGCCATTCTGTTGACCTACAAAACCCTTCAAACAAAATGTTCCTTTAATAGTTTTGGACAGCAATGAAATATCCTAAGGGAATTATATTTAGTTCACAGCCATGTGCAATCTGAACAATACAATATGTTGTCACAGTTGGCCTTCAGAAAAAATAACATGAAATTATAATCAAAACGAGAAATAATAACTGCTTGGCCGGGTGTGACTGTTCATTTCTATTCAGAAACACACAAACAGGTGTCAAAGAACATACGCACTAACATAGCGATAATAATAGTTTGCCAGAGCTCAGATTCCATCTGGCCAGTTTCTCAACCACCACCTGCTGATGTTAATATGACTTTCCTACAAAAAGACTTTACAAGGAAGACCTCATTTCATGAACAGTGAACAGCTCTAATGGACTCAGATATTTATACATGCATTCATTTCTCTTTTGTATTGTGTACAGATTTAAATGCTGTACTTTATTTGTATTATTATGCATCATCTAGCTGCCTTCGACTAGAGATGGAGTACAGGAAATATGAAGTGCAGCTGTATGCCATTTGTCATGTTTGATTTGTCTTTGTTCGTACTATAATTACAAAAGCTCATACAAATACCTAAGCCTGTGGGTCTTCATTCAAGGCTGTTTAGTAAGACAGTCCGTTAAGCTTGATTCATTAAATTTTAAACAACTCTGTTCAAAACAGCTTTTCGCTGCCTTTTCCCCTAGTTGCTTAAATGATTAACAACATTGTGCAAAATATGGGGATTGATGCATGATCATTTGTTAGCTAGGTGCTTTCTACTGTATGTCTTAACTATCATTTTCAACTTTACAGCTCTTTTAATAAGTTTGTTTGCCCATATAATTTTAAGATGTTAAGGTTAAGCTAATTTTGCTTGCTGTCTGCTGATGAGGGGCTCAAAGAAGCAGCTTCAACTCGAGCTGTGATATACCCCCACAATGACTAAATGATTATGTAGGGCAAGGTACCCAAGATAACGGTGGAGTTCGGGGAGGTGGTGGGATGCTGTGAGACCGAGGAGAGGTAAACAGCTGTTTGTATACTCTGGCTGTTGATTTAAAGATTAGATGGGCTCTCTCCTCCCTAAATTACGTTTAGAACTTTACTTAGTGCTTTTAACAAAATTGGTTTCTTTTTGGTTTTGCACACGTATGTATTTTACCTGCCTGGTTTATTTTAATGGCACCTTATGCATTATGTTGACTAAGTAATGTTGCACCTATGCCAAGTGCCAAGTATTAGCAGACTTTTAGGGGTTCGCAGAATATGTTGATGTGTAGGCCTACACAGTAAAATATGTTGGGTTGTTTTTTTTAACCCAGCCATTACAAATGGGTTACCCAACCGCTGGGTCACTATGTTGGGTTATATTACAAAAATGTTGGGTTATTTTTAACCCATCATTATTAAAGGGGTGATGAATTGAGAAATCAAATGCATTGTTACAGATCGTATTGATTATGTGTATGTGACTTATCTAACAAGCTGGAGAATCCGTTATTTGTTGGTTCACTGCGATTCAGTTTCAGACTCCCAGGGCTCGCAAAGCCCAACGTCCTGGGGCTGTGTGTTTTCCAGACGGGCTACCAAAATGTAAGCACGTCCGCAGGCTGGTGAATCTTAAATAGTGAAATAACATTAATTTCTTGATCTACGTTGTGTATGCGTGTGTGTGTGTGTGTGGTTCACGCTTATATCCACCGATCGGATGGGCCAAGTAATACAAAAATACATCAATCACGGGTGGATGAGAGATAAATCATTGTGTTTGTTTGATAAAAACGTTTTAAGACTGAGCCCCGTCAGAGAATCATTCTGGCTGCTTTCAAAACAATCCCTCCCTCATGTGAACTGAACTGACAGGAGAGCTGAAGCTCATTAAATATGTAAATATTATCAAATTCTAGCCGTGGGCGTTTACTTCAAAGTCTTCAGTGTGGCACGCTCATCAAAACGTATATATATATACATACAGTATATATATAATGTGTATTGTTATTGGATCATTTCTATCTCTAATATATATATATATATCCCAACTTTACAAATCTGCTGTTTTTCTTTACCTGATCACCTGCTCCTCCTCTCCCTCTGCTGACTTTTCTACCCTGCTGGTATATTTACCTAGCCTAGAAATCTAGACACACCCTAGCGGCAGCAAATTTAATCTGCCCGCAAGTGTCGTCTAGGAAATCTCAATACCCTTCTGAGCTGTATTCCTCACAATCTGGACGGGCCAATCACATCGTGTGAGTGGGCGGGGCCATAATGACGACAGCCGATTTGCGTTTGCGTGCTTCTAGTAAACACAGAAACTGGCGAACGGTGGCGGTCTTTCGAATCAGCTCTGACTGCGATTCTGGAAGACTTGGAGTTAAGCTTTTCTCTGAGAAAAGAACAAAGAGCGGCACTGAAGCCATTCTTAAAAAGGGAAGATGTGTTCGGAGTTTAGCCGACCGGATACGGCGAATGTTTAATCCATCAACAAGCTCTGTTTCACCTTCGTGGCTCTGGTTGGTGTAGGGCTATCCTATCGCGTGCAGAGGGATAACTCATTAGTGCAGAGGGGTAACTGATGACTTGAGTATTGGGGGTGGGTGGGGGGGTGGGGTGTTACATAAACTACGCCCCTGGGATCATCACAATAAAGTGTTAGCTTATAGTAATCATATAGTCTACTAATATTCTACTAATACTTTATTGAGTTAGTTGACATGTGGGTGCAACGTAACTTATAGTCAACTGAATGAAAGAAGACCAACCAAATAAAGTGTCATCCCTGCCTGTTAGTATTCTGTCCACCTGACTGGATAAACACTGTGTTTATGTGTGTATGTTTTACCTGTCTGTTGGCATCTAATCCCCCAGACTGCAGTGCCCAAGCAGAGATGGTATTGAAGGCTTTGACTACCGTCACCCCTGGAACCAGCTTGCTCAGGTATTCTGCATTGGATTCTGGGTACAGACCCCTCCTGAGATTATTGCTGACATCTATCAGCACCTTTCCCTCAAGATCTGAAGCCAGGGCGCTCAAAAATCCATAGTGCTCCCTCTGCACAGCCACAAAAATCACATGTGCTTCACAAGCTGCTTCTGCATGAGACATGACCTTCGACCCCTTAGGCAGCAACATAGAGTTTTTAGGGTCCCGGGATCCATATACGACGCCGTACCCTGACTGGAGCAAACGGAGACCCAAGGAGCGTCCAAAATCGCCCGTTCCAAAGATGCACACTGTCTGTTTATGCATCTTTCCATGCAGCTCTGTCATTGCGACTGAGTCTGAATTCATTTCTAAAAAATAAATAAAGAGACACCAGACATCATAATGGAAATAAAGTTCTATTAAACACTCAAGTAATGGCTATTATAAAGTGCACTAAAAACACCAATTACACTTTTCATTTTAAATGTAAGTGCTTGAATGATTTATATGCTTGTTTTTTTGGGCAAGCGACCACAAGCGATTATGGCGTAATCAAATTTAATTATACATTTGGATGCAATAGTTAATTTATGGCTTATTTTTCTGCTTTAAAAGTGCATAGGTTGATATTGCAAAAAAACTATTACAACCTAAGGGCAAAAAAATAAAAAATAAAACAAAAACATAATAGAAAAAAATGGTCTTTTAAATTTATGCTCAAACAGAATCAACAAATACTCACAGATAAAGAGGCAAGGAATTTGTGTCTGGAAAATCCACAGATCTCCACTTGTAGAACGAGACCCTGTCTGTTGCAATTACTGACTAACAACTTGATTTTATTGCAGAATTTCTGAATGATCTGTGCCGATAACTGTCGTCATATCCCCAAAAGCCGTTTAGCAATGCAGTGTGATCATCAAAACCAGCTTTTGCTTTTCTTTAGTTCTTCTGCTCTTCTTTCTTCCCGGGACTGAGTGTGTTTCTTGCCTGTATGGGTCTGTTTATAAGCATGTGTGTGTGAGAGGCATTTATGAGCCTCGGACCTGCCCACAGCACAGTGGGGGTTTCGATTTGGGAAGAGAGAGAGAGGTTGTTTAGGTAATGGATAAAGTCCAATGTGGAAATTCCAGAGCAACTCTCAACCCTCAAACCATCTCTCTCTCTCTCTCTCTCTCTCTCTCTCTCTCTCTCTCTCTCTCTCTCTCTCTCCTCTCTCTCTCTCTCTCTCTCTTGCTCTCTCTCGCTCGAAAGACACATAATGTTTTCTTTAACTCCTGTGTGTTTTGAGGCCAAGGCCTGCCTGGAAGTTGTTGCGCAAGAGCGGAATAACTGTGGCGGTCTGACAAAGTATTGCAACGCTTCAGAAACATTTTGTTTTAGTGACTAAGCACTGTTCTCCTATAAATCCAAAAAGTGAAATATACTTTTTTTCTGTTGTTTGGAAATTCACCAAGAGGACTTTCCATAAACTGAGGGAAATGCTTTTTCTTTTCTTTATTTGCTCCATAAAAACCCATTTGTCTGACATAGACTATTCCTAAAAACTGGCCTCACAGAATCCTTTAAATCCATTGAACAGAGTTATCACAGTGTGCATCATCTGCTGCCCGCCTCCACCCATCTGCAAAATCCACTGGAAGTGTCATCCACCAGTAATAAGCACATTGAGATTATTTATGATCACATAGATCAACGGATCCTTCACACCCACATTAGGGCTACCTTATCAGGGTTAAGACTTCAGGGGCGCAGTCACAGCACGACTCCTGCACGATCAGCAATACATCACATATCTCCTCATTATTCCTGCTCTACTGGCTGAGAGCTGAGAGGCTTTGCTCTTTGTCATTTATAATTATAACTGCATGTGCCTACCTGCAGTCTAGGCCACCCTCAACGTGTGTGTATGTGTTATGCTACACAAGTATGGAAAATGTAATCCAGAAGATTGTTTTCTAAAGGATGTTTTGAAAGAATTGTTTACCCTTACCAAAATAAAGACTCATGGTTCAGGTATGCACGGGAGTTAAAATGTCACAGATGTACAGATCTTTATTTTAAAAGTGGTGACAGAATGTTTGTGGGTTTAAAGAACTATTCAAGAATCAGTAGACGTTAAGATCAATCTAAAGCATAATGTTGACTACCACAATTTATTTTAACCCACCCGTTCTTTTATTTATAATAAATGCAAGAATCTTGGCAGTGTGCCACTTACAATAGAAGTGAATGAGGCCAATTTGAAAAAGTTTAAATATTATTTTATTTTTCAATAGAATAGCCACAAGATGTAAACAATAAGCATGTAAATATGGTTCTAGTGTAGAAAACCCCCCCAAATTGTTATACGGATCGGGAGCCATGTCTGTGGATTTAATGCGTACCAGATGTGGGCTGGGTCTGTGCCGACAGAGTTGCTGTCTGGGAAACTCTAAAAATCATCATAAAATTATAAGAATAACTCAAATAAAAAAATATGGTGAGTGCTTTTATAAAATTATAAGCTTATTTTTAGGGGGGGGGGGAGGAATGTACATTATGCCACACACACTTTTCAATTAGCTTATTTTACATTGAGCCCAAAATAGTCCTTTATGTTATTGTATTAAACTTTGATTAATTAGCATGTGTCATTGTTTTTCTATGAGACTGTGATAGAAAGGATTTTTTTTCTTTCTTTGCTGTGATTTACATGCAGTCACGATTGCACTGACAAGCCCAATTGGGATAATTGGTGGAGTGAGAACATGAGTGGTTAGAATCATTCAGAAAACTTGCCTGAAAGAACATATCTGAAATACCTCGTTGCAAACTCTAAATTGGAGCATGGTCTGTGAACTTAAATTAAATACAATCTTAGCCTTCCAACTCTCCCATAAAGGATCTTATCATGTGCATTTAGTAAGGAAATGAGACCAACATTTCAGTCATTTCCGAGATGTCAACAGGAAACTTGGAAGCAAAGCATTGATAGTTACTGCAGATGAAGAAATAACTTTGTTATGGTGTTTCAAGTCAGTTTTCATCTCAACCAGAAGTCATTTGAGTGCCTTTGAAACTTTTTTTTTTTAGAGTAAGATCTGCCGGATATCAATAACTCTGGACATATTGACAGCATTTAAAAATGTAAAGCTTAAGATTGCTTTAAAGGGTTAGTTCACCCAAAAATAAAAATTCTGTCATGAATTATTTAACCTAATGTCGTTCAACACCCGGAAGACCTCCGTTCATCTTTGGAACACAAATGTAGATGATCCTACAGTCAGTGTTTCGTATCGCTGCCTGTCTGACAGACATTTCTGACTGGATGAAGGAGCATCACCTTCAACTCAATCTTGCAAAGACAGAATTACTTGTTGTCTCAACTAACCCAGAACTTCATCAAAATTTCTCCATTCAGCTTGGTTCAACAACCATAACTCCTTTCAGGACAGCCAGGAACCTTGGAGTTTTGATTGATGACCAGTTAAACTTCACTGACCACATTACTGCAACAGCCCGGTCCTGCAGATTTGCTTTATACAACATTAGAACAATTAGACCCTTCCTATCAGAACAGGCTCCACAACTCCTGGTTCAAGCTCTTGTTCTTTCTAGACTGGACTATTGTAATGCTCTTCTAGTTGGCCTTCCAGCATGCACTATCAAACCCTTGCAGCTGATCCAGAATGCAGCGGCGAGAGTGGTCTTTAATGAGCTGAAGAGAGCTCATGTTACGCCTCTCTTCATCAGACTGCACTGGTTGCCAATGGCTGCTCGCATCAAATTCAAGGCACTGGTTCTCGCCTACAAAGCAGTATACCAATATACCTAAACTCACTTGTTCAGACTTACACACCCTCCAGAAGCTTGCTTTCTGCGAGTGAGCGACGCCTCGTGGTTCCATCCCAAAGAGGCATGAAATCACTCTCACGGACATTTTCCTGGACCGTTTCCACCTGGTGGAGTCTTTAGCCATTTTTAAAAAAACATCTTAAAACACATCACACCTGACCAATAAAGAACAGCACTTAACTATCCACTTAAATTTTGTTTGTTTGTCCAAAAAAAAAAAAAAAAAAAAAATTGTTTGTGTGCTGTGCTTAATTAACTGAGACTTCTTACAGCTCTTACAGGTTGTTGGCCTTGTTCGTTTCGTTGCTTCTATTGCTCTCCCCTTTTTTTGTAAGTCGCTTTGGATAAAAGTGTCTGCTAAATGATTAAATGTAAATTAAGATATTTGTGTTTGAAATCTGATGGCTCAGAAAGGATTTTATTGACACCAATGTCATTTCCTCTCTCAAGACCCATAAAAACACTAAAGACGTCGCTACAACCAGGGCCGGCCCTGACCAATTTGCTGCCCTAGCCAAGATTTTACTTGGTGCCCCTTGTATCAAGTTTTTATATGTTGGTTGTGTTTTTATAATTTTTAAAATAAAAAACACACACACACACACACACACACACACACACACACACACACACACACACACACACACACACACACACACACACACACACACACACACACACACACACACACACACACACACACACACACACACACACACACACACACACACATATATATATACAAAAATGTGTGTATACGTATATCCTCCACTAAATTATGCATGCTCATGTTTTCACCATGAATTAAACTTTTTAAGAAATTTTTATATTTAGTCTGCATTTTATTTAATTTTTTAGCTATTTTAGATAAACTTGTATATAAATATCCTTACTATTTTCAGAAAATAAATTTTACAAACATATATCCCCTTACAATGAACAAATGAGTAAAACATTAGGCTATTAATTTTTTTTTATATATGTTTATAAACAATTGACATGATTTTTTTTTTTTTACAGATTTTGATCACCCAGAACAGTTGCTTACATAAAGTTTAAGATAAAAATAACTGGAATTAATTAGCAAACATTCATATTTAGATAATGCATTTAGATAAACTGTTCATTCATTTCATCACTTTACCTCTGTCTTTATCCATCCCCTTATTCATTTATATTCCTGTATCAGAGGGCTTCGGTCTTTTTGACACATTGGCCATCCGTCATAAATAATTAGGCAACTTTCCAACTTTCACTGGCACGCGCAAACAAGCACATTCCTGTCTGTTAGATGCGCGAGAGGCGACGCAACAACAAATTCCCAACGTTAAACTGATCGCGCGTTCAATATCGGACACACTAAAGCACTCGCTGGGCAGGAGGAGATTGATGCGGTGGTCTGGGAAGAATCTGGGGATTTGTTTAAGGTTTTTTTTTTTGTTGTTGTAATATTTCGAATTAATATTAATAAAAAGTAGCAGTAATAAAACAGGAAAAAGTCACTCATTTTGGCGCCCCTATGGACGAGTGGTGCCCCTAGCATTTGCCTATTCCGCTTATGCCACGGGCCGGCCCTGGCTACAACGTCCATCTCAATACAGTAGCTCTGAAATAATTTTATGAAGCGATGAGTATAGTTTTTGTGCACAAGAAATTACAAAAATAATGACTAATATAGCCGATTTCAAAACAAAGATTCCAACGGTCATGATTCGGATCGCCAAAGTCACGCGATTTCAGCAGTTTGGCAGTTTGACACGCGATCTGAATCATGAATAAATACGCTGATTCATAACGGTTTGAAATTTTGTTTCGAAATCGTCCCATCACTATATAAGTCATTATTTAGTTTTTTTTTGTTTGTGCATAAAAACTATTCTCGCCACTTCATAAGATTATTGTAGAATCACTGTAGTGAGATGGGCTCTCTAATGACGTCTTTAGTGCCTTTTATGGCTCTTGAGAGAGGAAATGACATTGGTGTCAATGAAGGCCTTACTGAGCCATCGGATTTCAACAAAAATATCTTCATTTGTGTTCAGAAGATGAACGGAGTTCTTACGGGTGTCGAATGACATTAGGATAAGTAATTAATGACAAAAAACATTTTTGGGTGAACAAACCCTTTAAAGTCCATCTAAATTTTAAGACGCTCTCAGTATCATTTTCATTGTAGAAAAATATCGGCAAGAGAGAGAAATTGTACCCGACATTTAATTGTTAATTGTACCTGTGGCAGTGGTTCATGTAGGTGTTCTACAAACCAGAAGGTTGGTGGTTCCATCCCTGGTTCCAGCTGACCAAGTGTCAAGGTGTCCATGAGCAAGACATAACCCCAGCTGCTTCTGATGAAGCGGATGGCGCCTTGCATGGCTGACACCGCCGTTGGTGTATGAATGAGTGAATGAATGGGTGAATGTGAGGCAATATGTAAAGCGCTTTGGTGGCCATGGATCGGTTGAAAGTGATATATAAATGCAGTCCAAATGTTATTTATTAAAAAATATATGTGCTGGTTCCCCATACTTGTGGATATGATTCAGGATTGTATTTGTTTAAATTGTTTCATCCTCTTGTAAAATCATCTCTTCATTTATTCAAAGGTATTAAAGCACATTTACCATTCCTTGTAATGTCTTTGTTTTTCTCTCTTCCACACACAAACACAGTTGTATTTGTCATTCACAAGCTGGAAAATTTAAGGTCATGTCCCTTTCTCCAAAACCTGTTGACCCCTCACAACCAGAGGGTTTCCCACTGTCCCTATGTTGAAATCTGGGGTTTATCTGGTTCGCTAAGTACAGAATGTGACAACATCTGATTTCATCCTTTTTGATATTGCTTAACAGTGTGTGACAGCATATTGCATATGAAGAGTAATCACACGGATGAAATTTACTCATATAGTGGGACTGACACTAACATGATGAGACGGATTTCCATAAAAAGAATGAGAAGAAACATGGGCGTGTAACTCTCTGACAGCTTGATGAACATGAGAGTTCATTTGCACATATTGTCATGTTTTTGAAGGAGGTATCAGGAGAATACACAGTGTGTTGTGTGAAGTGTTTACTGACTGTTATCTTCTTACATAATTGATGTGAAGAGCTGGAATTGCTTCCTCTGTTCTGATACAGTTTTGACTCACAGATACAAACACCAGAAGACGGCAGATTTTGGTCAGAATATGTTCTTCCTGGCTTCTGTTGCTGAGCAATTCCATCTCATAAATTCCCCATTTTGTTTTGTGTGATCAGAGGATGTTTGTGAGAACACAGATGTCATCTGCCTATAAGCACGCCAATTTTGGCTGTAACTGGGTGTATTTTGAAACGTGTACTGTGAATTCCAAAAACTCCTACACTTGTCAGTGTTTCTTTTTCTACTGCCATAGGTGATCCACAGGAACCTCTGATAGGGGTTTGGAGATTTTTTGTTGTTGTTTTCTCTGGGTTTTTTTTTAGCTGCAAAAAATATCAGGTACAAATAAATGGAGATTAGGTTCAAAATGTCTCAATTTCTCTCTTTATAGTCCAGACATTCACAAATGATTATGTAAATGTATATTTTCTCTGAGAGAGCAAAAATACAAAACTAAAAAAACCTTTTTGATTGTGTCTCCTAGACAACAACGAGATTAAATGGAGAGCAAATGGATACTTTGCCTTGTGCCTCTCTGATGTTTTCTTTTGAGAAAAAGACCCAAGCAATAGTGTAAGGGTGGTTCGCCTACAGTGGTTCAGGCTGCAGGGTTACCGGAAGACTAAAGAAACGTTACCAGCAGGATGGTATAAAACTGTACATTTCTCATCTATTACCACCCACTGAAACTTATACCGACATATAAACAACAGAAATAAGCGCAGTTACAATAGCAAAATATGTGGGAGAGTGTTGCTAAAATGTGACTAATGACTATATTGTATTGCAATAGGTAGCACTTCAAAGTCAATACAGAATCAAAACTGGCTAGCACATCATTTGTAATAGAAATGATTTAATGACAAGATCTGGTTATGGTTACACTTAAAATAGTTACAAAATAGATGTGTAAAAAGGTATAATATTAATCATTAAGCATGAATGTTAACTGAGAGTGAGAGAGAGAGAGAGAGAGAGAGAGAGAGAGAGAGAGAGAGAGAGAGAGAGAGACTTTAGAGAAGAGAAGAGAGAAAGAGACTAAGAGAAGAAGAGAGCAAGAAGAGAAGAGCCAAAGGAAGGCCCCCATGAAGAGAGAGAGCCAGAAAACAAAAGAGACAGAGCTACAGTTACAATCTTCTTTTTGTCTCTTCCTTGAACGTGCCTGAAACCCAAATGTGAGACATTCAAACTGACCAGTCAGACCAAACTTCCCTCCCTGTACTAAAGGTGTGACACACATTTGGCCTACATGCCTTCTTCATCTCCTTGTCTTTAGGAATTCCAAAAGGCCCTTCTGATAAGAAAGATTGCGGTTTAAAACAGTAACGCAAGTTTCTTTGTTCAATTTCAAATATCAAATTTCTTTGAACATTTTAAATTCCAGTATAGAATTTCTGAAGCGATCCTGGCAATATTATAAACTGTGAGTCAGTGCGTGTGTCTGCGTGTCTGTGAAAGTATTTATTTTAAACACACACAAATTCAAAACTCATAAGTTAGCCTTCTGTTTATTTTACTATTCTAATAAAGTTGTAGGTGCCGATATAAATGGACTTAAAACCTCCTCAACAAAACGTGAATAATAATCTTCTTCTTTCCCTTTCGGCTGTTCCCTTCAGGGGTCGCCACAGTGAACCATCTGTCTCCATCTAGCCCTATTCCCCTGCATCCTCCTCTCTCAGACTGACTACCTTCACTTCATACATAAACCTCCTCTTTGGTCTTCCTCTTGACCTCCTCTAACCTCCGCATCTTTTTACCGATATATTCCCTCTCTTGCCTCTAAACATGTCCAAACCATCTCAACCTGGCCTCTCTAATTGTGTCTCCAAAACATCTCCCATGCGCTGTCCCTCTGATGTACTCATTCCTGATCCTATCCATCCTCCTCACTCCCAAAGAGAACCTCACATCTTCAGCTCTGCTACCTCTAGCTCTTCCTCCTGTCTTTTCCTCAGTGCAACTGTCTCAAAACCATACACCATCACTGGTCTCACTAATGTCCTGTGCACCTTTCCTTTCATTCTTGCTGGTAATCTTTTATTACACAACAAAACATAAATAATAATAATAATAATAATAATAATAATAATAATAATAATAATAATAATAATAATAATAATAATAATAATAATAATAATAAAACTAAATAATAATAATAATAAAGGTATTGGACCTCTGTTCTCACTCAGATAGTCCTGTCTGATATTCATCTGTATTCCATCCAACATAACACCTCTGGATTTTAAATCAGATATTGCACAAAAGTTAAAGCAACTGAATCTGATTTTATTCAGATAAACATATTAGCACTAGTAGTTATAGTAGTATAACATAGTACATCTCTACTTATTATTTTTTGTTTATGATGAATAATATAATGACAGTTAAAAAAACGAACAGGTTCCACAGTTTAAATATGATGACAAACAGCAAAATGTGTCAAATTAATTTTAAAGAAACTGCTGGGGCATTGTCAACATCTGTCATCAGTGTGGGGTGCGACCCCTAGGGATCTGCGGAGGTATTGCAACTGAGCCGCAGTTCCTAACTTTAATCTCTTGTGCACTCCCTCGGGTTCAAATGTGCTTTGTCATTGATTTAGGTGAGAAGAACCAATGACGTTACGGGTAGTTCTCGACTTTGTCCGAGAACTGGAAAGTACTTAGTACGAGAGTCTGGTAGGACCAGGCTAGAAAATACTGCTTTTGGAGGATACATTCTAAGGTAGGAAGGCACCAAGGCAAGTCCAAATACACTGTTAGCTTCACTTCCTGTCTCCTGAGATACCTTTAATCTGATCGATTTTTCTGATTGCTTCCTTTGATATCCCACAAATCATATGCTTTCCATTCTGTGACAGGTGAGCTAAAAAAAAACAAGATGCCAGAAAGATGTGGTTGTGTGAAAATGTAAGTTTTTGACCAGCACGCATACATTTTCATTTATTATGCCATTTCTGACAAGAAAGTAGGCCTACTATTGTAATAATTGTTTATTTATCACCAAAGCTCACTCTGTTTTGCTGTAGATCATAAAACTGTTTGCTACATGAGAAGTTTGTTCGAAATCAGTTTTGTGAGTTGCTTTTGTGTGCAAATGGCACACTGCCTACAAAGTCATTGCCTAACGCAGGGAGGCTAGTACATTTCCAGACGCAGCGCTCATGTGCACATTCTGCACAATCTTCCCAGATTTTAAGGGAAGATTTTTTAAAGGGGAGATTTTCAGGGAATAACGGCGTAAGGGTTAGTTCACCCAAACATTTTAATGAAATAATTACTAGTATTGAACACAGTGCAGCGCTTCTGGATTCTACGCCAGAATGACAGCTGTGTATTTTCCGCCACTGTTCACGTGAGCACAACAATGCACGTGTCTAATAATGACGCAGGAGCGGGCTAAAATATATTTTAAAAGCCATTGTCTATGATTAAACGCTTTTGTTATATAGGCTTTATATTTACTGAGAATAAGTTAAAGGTGGGGTAAGTGCTATCTGGTAGCCGTTGTTGATATTTCAAATCACCAAAACAAACACGCCCCTACCACCAAAAAGGGTCTCGCCCCTATTTTGATAGCTCCGCCCCACACATACATAACCCAGGCAACGACTATGGCAGAATCTGTGTGTTACTAATCCAGGTTGAATATTCAATGACAAAATCACCCCTTCCATTACAAAAACACAAACCGTTCTCATGAACAACTCGATAGTACACAAGCACACAGTCCAGCTAACGAACATATTACAATTATGACAAGATGGGTTATGTAGATGAAAAGAGGAAACACATATATTAGGAGTATAGTATCTTACCTGTCGGACACATTTTGTGAGCTGACACTTGAAACAGTGATCAGGAGATTTAGATGCTCCATACGGTGTGGAAATGAACGGGTCTTTATCATCGCTGAAGTGAGACACAATACGATCGCAAATGGACAAAAAAAGCGAACATGACACACGAGCATATTCAAGCAAAAGCCAGCATATATTAGTTCTTTTCCGTCCTGTGTGACTCGTGTGTTTTGAATAATGACGAGCACTGGGCCTCTCTTCTCACCATCAATAGTAGACACGCCCCTTACCTGCTGATTGGCTACAAGTTTGTTATTCCACTCGGCCCGAGTCCTTTTTCTAAAACGGTTTTGAAATAACACTTACCCCACCTTTAATTCGATTTTGAAGGCCTATTCTTTTTGAAGAAGCTGTGTATATAACCAGTGCTTTTCTCCAATATCCAGTAAATCATAATTGAGTTGAATTGGATTGAAAGAAAGGGAGTAAAAAAAGCATGTCAGGTGTACAAAAAAATATTCATGTTTACAAGGTATCACAGATGTGGGCAAGAAAAACATCTGACAGTTCCTGCTGGAACTACATGTGGTGTGTGTGTGTGTGTGTGTGTGTGTGTGTGTGTGTGTGTGTGTGTGTGTGTGTGTGTGTGTGTGTGTGTGTGTGTGTGGCAAAGGAAAGAAACAATGGAACAATGTATAAGACAGACAATAGCAGACAAGAATGAGGGTGGCGAAATCCAGCCAATATGGAGCAATGCCATTGTAAAATACAGCAACCTACACGCAGCCATCTAAAATATGTTCTCATCTCACACTATTAAATAAACACAAAATCACACACAAAAAATTATATTTATTCTGGCAATAATGTTTCATTGGGTTGTGGGTGGAATTTGGCTATACAACAAAACCCAAAAGGAAGGCAAGAAAGAAAGAAGGAGAGGAAGAGAGTAATTATAACATCATTGAGGCTATTATATTGTTTTCTTTATTGTGTTGCCTAATTGATCACAAAAAACAAAAAACAATTCTAGGAAAAGAGATGCACCACTCCACAGCGGAAGCAAAATTTTAACCAAATTGATTAATTTGGGAGAAGAAGGTTAAATTATCCATGGCAAATCCATTTAATGAGCAAATAGGTAGAATGCAAGAGGAATTATTCAAAACCCGGTTAATTCAATTACTCAGCTTTCTCCACTAAATGCTACTGATCTAATTCCTCTTCATTAGCGTAATTATTTCCCTCTTATATTCCCCTCTCTAACTCTCTCTCTCTGTGTATCACTCTTTCTTTCTCCCTGCACAAGGTTAATTGCACACTTCAAGTGTTTTAACCCTGTGACCCCTCGCATGGACCTTGTTGGGACTGACCTTTGCAGAAAGCTGGCAGCTAAATTGGTCATGCAAATACTGCTACATGCATTAGAACCATCAACTGCATTGTATATTTCAAACAAAGTTACCCATTATATGATCATGAACTTTGGAACAAGTTCTTTAATGATGGCTGTTTGAAATAGAGAGCAGGGATAAATATGGCTTCCTTCAAGAACAAGACCTTACAGAGTGTATCACAATAATATCTCAGATTTTCCTTTCAAAACTGTTCTAGATGTTTCACAGAAAGGCTTTATATTATAACTGAATGCCAGTGAATGCTCAATATTCTTTATTTCTTATGCTAAGGTATGTTTTTTAGACATTCAAAACAGAGCCATGACTTTACTGGTCAGCATTATGTTTGAATGTCTTTGTAAGATACATGCTCTTTTATCATTTGATTTAAAACAGGGATTTAGCT
Organism: Pseudorasbora parva; assembly: GCF_024679245.1. NCBI lineage: Eukaryota > Metazoa > Chordata > Actinopteri > Cypriniformes > Gobionidae > Pseudorasbora > Pseudorasbora parva. The sequence continues at coordinate 21,908,068 of NC_090178.1, read as the reverse complement.
TGCTACTGTGATAACTCGAATGCATTTACCTGGCTATTCTAAATACTAGGGCACATGTGTCAAACTCTGCTCTTGGAGGGCCACTTGCCTGGAAGTTTCTAGTAATACTGAAGATCTGTTCGAAAATGCCCCCTATACCCTCATTCACTATTCCCTACATCACTCCTCTAATACAGTTCACTTGAGGGAGTGAATGAAGACGAGTGAGCAAATTCGGACACTTGAGTGTGCCTGAAGGGCTGCATGCTGCTTTTGCAAAGTTAGTGCTTGCAGTTTAATAATCATTTGAAACTTAGCAAACTGGCAGCTCCAGTAGTAATGAAAATATCTATCTTGAATTCTGTCATGGAAACTAGCCTGTTTAAACCGTAATTGAACAATTTAACAATCAATTAAAAAGGAATTTATGATTCATTAAATAAAGCATTACCTGTATGATATTGCGATGTAGCCACTTTCGAAATGGATGGATGATTCATCTGGAGGCGCCATCTTCTGGTCAGACGGGGCACGACTGCCATTATGGGCACGCTCTAGTCGTTACTTTACTCGTTATTGCAGGGCATTGTGGGATTGAATGATTGCACTCAATAATGTCCACTATGGTTTCAAACATCACTAAAAAGGCCTGTCCCGACTCCCTTCAAATGGTGTCCTATTTAGGGGTATAGGTGGAGATTTCAGACACAGCCAATGGTGAAGAATGGTGATGTTTTGGTTATTCTTTTATGGTATTTCTTAGATTGTTTTTATGTAAAGATAATATACTCATACTCTTGTGGCAATTCATAATTATTTTATGTTTTGGTGAATTTGGTGGCAAATTCATAAGGATTCATACATTCTCATTCTTATGCACGGCACAGGGTTAGGTTTAAGGGTGCTTATTTTGTATGTAATAATAATAATAATAATAATAATAATAATAATAATAATAATAATAATAATAATAATAATAATAATTGTTTGTTTGTTTGTTTGCACTACTTTCCCTCATTCCCTCATTTGTTTGTCTGCAGAAGTTCTCCCGAATGTCAGCAATGGAAATTTTTCCCTCAAAATACTGCCAAGTAAACCCACAAACCCCTTTAGTCTTCTAACCAGCCCAGAAACCTTTTTGCGCTTCTGTTAATATGTAATGAATTGAGTGTTCTGCCCATGGAGACTTAGGTCCCTGTAGATGATTTCAGTGGGAACCCCCCCCCCCCCCCCCCCACACACACACACACACACATACATTTTGAACAGCAGCTCAGTGTTTTTAGGTGAGCTTTTGTACAATCTGTTCTGCTTGACATTCACAGACTGTTCTCATCTGTGCTTTGATTGGTCAATTCTACCGTGCCCATCTTCAAGGATGTCTTGTTATGCTTATCGAATACATCACACATAATTAGATTATCATGTCATGCACAAATGTTAACATTAATGTCAGGCAGACGTGAACCTCTCAAGGTCCACACACACATGGGCTGCTTTCATGGTGGATCAATCGTTTCCTGCTGTGCTTATCAGTACAAGAATATGAATGGCCAGCTGTTAACTTTTAAGCTGAAGAATATGTGTGAATAACTTCTGAAGAATGACTGTTCATTAATTGTTAGTTAAAATTACTCAGGTCCAGAGATACAACTTTTGATTTTATGAATTGGTAGGACTAAATGTTTAAAGGTGCCATGGCGTGGATTTTAAAAAAATAATTTTATCATGTTTCCTGACGTGTACTTATATTGTTAGTATGATTTTTACATCATAAAATGTCATAATTTAGAAATAAAAGGCATTTTTCTTTCCTGATATTAGCCCTCTGGCTTGAATAGTCTGTTTGAAGGGGCGTGTCTGCTGTGAGACTTTAGTGAAAAAGTCTGCTGTTGTGATTGGCTGACATCTTTACATTTGAAATGAGTATTCGTTTACCATATGTGGTGGAGGGGGTGTGATTTAGCTAGATTTCCACGAAAGCAGAGAGGCAGACTGAGCAGAGCACTAATGGACCAGAGAGACAATAAGATTGCTAAGAAAGTTATATTCTACTGAGTTAGCGTTGTGAGCGTGAGTTTATTTTGTTTTTATTTAAGAGTTCAGAATAAACACAAGTCCCAGTCACACCAACCCTGTATTCTTCCTCCTTTGAGCATTGAGTACACACAGGCGGTCTGTTGATTGCATGAATGGAGTGAATGCTATTTCTCTCACAAAATGCTTTGACCACAACTAACAGCAAACACGACAGCGATATGAATACAGTAAGAGCTTCTGTTGAGCATAATAGTGTCATTCACGACAGCTTGGACAAGTGTACAGATGAACTCGCGAAGATTGACAGCTTCAGACATTATAAAGAGTGTTCTTTGATCACTCTCTGAAGTTTAATCATTTAAATAAAACAGAATTTGTTCACATAACAGATTTGTTTCATGCTACTAACAGAAATGATTTGAAGTTGTTCGTTTAGTCAATGGCTTAATTCACTGATGCATAAACAGCATTAAACGATTTAGAAAAAAAAATGTGTGTGTGAACTTTAATTATTAGCTACACATCAGAAATCACTGATCACAGATCAGGAAATTTCCAGAGAAAATAAAATTAACGGAGGCTGGTTCTTCTGAGGCTCAGATGAAGGAACTGAAAAAGACTTCTGTTTTCATTTGTACATCCAAACACGCAACTGCCATGCTGTCTCGAGGACAAACATATATAGCGCTCGCATGGGCGTGCCAAATTCTCTGGACGTAGAAAAGGGAGGTAACCGTCCCTGGTATGACGTTATAAAAGGAAAATTCAAGATCAGCTTGTCTGAGCTCTCATTTTCTCAAAGCCAGAGAAAGACAGCCAGAACTTACAACGATACACATTTCTAGCCATTTGGCTAATATTCAGGCTAGGGGAACTCATAAATACAAGTATTTTTCATTGAGCTAATGTTAACTAATGTAATTAACTATAACAAATATAACCTTATTATAAAGTGTTACCAATTTCTGTTGTTTAAATGGTCACAAGATGTACTTTGAAAGTACTTCATCTTTAATAGCTCTGATATGCCTGTATTACTCTAAAGAAAAGCTTTTGCTCTCTATTATGGAACTAAATCCATACCACAATGTCACTTCTACATTTACACTGGTTAGTGAGCCTATAGTTCAATCAAAGCTTTTGATGTTCTGTCCATTATGGAGGGATTCATGACTCTCTGCTCTCGCTCTAAGATCTCTCTTTGACTACTTGATTAATGTAAGGAAGATATCAATGGATAGGGAATACTTTTTTTCTGAATTGAAATGTAGTCAAAGAAGAAGCAACTTACATGTCATTGACAGAATTGGATGAATAAGCTCTCTTGTATAACTTTATAGAATAGCAGTGATTAATAGTGACAAGGCGCATTGTCCATGTTACCTCTCTTTCTTGTCATTCAAAATAGAATTAATCAAAATATTCCACCAAATTCACCTCATCTACCCCTGCTTGCTACTCCGCAGGCTTATACTTTGCAGCTGTGCTGGGTTTGTGTCCAGATGGGAAATTCCTAATGGACAGCTGAAATGCTTCCACTTCAATCTCTCTTGAGTCCCAGAATTCTCATAATCATGATAGCAGCCCTGAGGGGATTTGCCTATTTGGCCCTCTTTGTTAGGTGAGCAAATCATGGTAGAAAATATATTCATTTTTGTTGAAAAAAATCACAGAGAGAATGATAGAGCAAATATGCGCTTTATTGGAAGACGAGATATCTGGATTAGGCTGTTATAAATCGCCATGAAAGGTCTATTTCTTGATTTTAGCACATGATAGGGTGAATACAGGTGAAGGGAGACATTAAATGGGACAGTTCACCCTAAAATGAACTTTATTCAAAAACCTGTATGACTTTTTCTTCTGTGTAACTAAAAATATGAATTTCTGAAAAATATCCTGGCCATTTTTGTGCGTATATAGAAAGTGAATGCTATGGATGTTAAACTATGCTATGGATGTTTAATTAATTGGTTGATCAGTTCACACCAACTGGTGTCCATGATTCTTTCACAAATCATACTGATCTAGTTCTTGAGTTCTTACTCACTCAATATGGAGCTCAGTGTAACTGAGGCCAGCTAGTTGCTGTGCGAGTAAACCTCACTCCTCTGATCTCAAGAAAGACATGTTCCCTTTCGTTCAGTCACTCCGACGTAACGTCAGTGACTGACGAATGGGGGTTTCGCCTAGAAGCCAATCATCTTCGAGATCTTAGAAAACGCCCAATGGCAGTGCCAATGCCATGGGCATGCGAGATTTGCATGCGTAACTCCGCCTATATAAGGAAGTAGCTGCATGAATCGCATTATGTTTCTGCCTCGGAGCCAAGAGCATCTCTTCACTCCGGCAAAACTGAATTCTGAAGTCCTCTCTTCAGTCTTCGAGATGAGCGGTTCTCCAGGGTGTTGGTGTAACGGCGCGTTCCAGCGATCTCACATTGCCTGCCTGCTGATCTGTGCAGTGATCTGCAACAGGTGTGTGTGTTTTCCCTGGGCGCTTCGGCACTCTGCAGAGCTTCCTCTCACAAAAAGAGCTTGCACGTCTTTTTCAAGATGGTTTGCCCGCGCACTTCCGGGTGCGGTCGATATCTGTTACTGTCTTTTTTCTGACGCATTCACTGCTCGACGTGTTTGGGCGGCACGTTCGGACAGTGTTTGTGGATGTGCTGTGTTCCCTCTGCGGGAACATGACCATCGCGATGTTGTGGTCGAGACTCAATGATCTCTGTTAGAGAGAGAGTCCCCTCTGCCACACCCCGATCTACCATCTCTGAGAGAGGTGGTACTTTGGCTGGTGGCCAGGGTGACCTGAGGGCGGTGCTGTGGTATTAAGAACCCCGACGATCATTCCTCGGGCCACTCCCACCCTCTTGCACATCGCTTCCAGTGAGTGTTGGACTGAAGCAGCGGGACCGTCTGCTGACGCCCCGTTCGTTTCGTTCATACTCCAGATAGCGGCGAGAGGTTGATTGCCACATCTCAAGGTGGGCTAGAGTCCTTTGGGGATGACGATTCGGCTATGCTCCGCCTCCGGGTGTGGTAGCACTGTAGAATCTGACCTAGAGTTGACAGCCATGTTATCTCGGGCAGCTGCGAGCCTCGGGCTGATGTGAATCTCCACCCTGTCACGAGTGCTTGCGGTTGGGCGATTGGTTTTTGGAGGTGGCTCCCGCATGGCCACAGCAGCAACCTTCACCCTGGCCACGTCACAGAGCGTGCTGCAGGAAGCCGTCCCAGTCCGCGCCAGCCCCGCAGCCTGCTGAAAAAAGGCCAGCGGCGCACTGGACGCGGACAGCTCTGGGATGGGCAGTTCTTTCATGGGACGGTGGCAGGTCCGCCCCTTCCCCCGGTGGAGGGCCGGGGGAGAATCCTTTGTCCAGCTGCTGGCCCATGGGTCAGCAGCACCCTTTGTAAGAAAGAACTGATTAAATCATCCCTGAGCACCCAGAGACCGGTGACGGCAGTGCGTGCCGCCCCCGGGCCACGTCGCTCTCGTCCCTCTCTGTCGCCAGCCCCCTCTCAGAGCAGACCCCAGACCGGACCTGGTTCCCAGAACTAGTTCTCCTTGCGACAGCCCCTCCCTGGCCGATTCCTCTGAGACAGGATCTCCTCTCTCAGAGACGGGGCACCCTGTGGCACCCGCGTCCCGATCTTTGCAGCCTCCACGTGTGGCTCCTGGATGGGACGCGGCAGATTTGAGTACCCTACCACCTACGGTGGTGGCTCCCATCACTTCCGCTCGGGCCGAGTCCACGAGACAGGCCTATGCGTTGAAGTGGAACCTCTTCGTCAATTGGTGCTCTTCTCGCCAAGAAGACCCCTGGTAATGCCCGATCGGGTCTGTACTCTCTTTCCTCCAAGAAGGGTTGGATCGAAGACTGTCTCCATCCACCCTGAAGGTTTATGTGGCCGCTATCGCCGCTTATCATGACCTCTTGGACGGTAAACGGTAAGTAAGCACGACCTGGTCATCAGGTTCCTGAGGGGTGCGAGGAGACTACATCCTCCTCGTGCTCCTCTCGTACCCTCTTGGGACCTCTCAGTAGTTCTAAGTGCTCTGCAGAGGGCCCCATTTGAGCCTTTACGGTCAGTAGATGTTAAGTTCTTGTCTATGAAGACAGCGCTCCTGACCGCATTGGCCTCAATCTAGAGGGTAGGGGACCTGCAGGCATTTTCGGTTGACGAAGCGTGCCTGGAATTCGGGCCGGCTGACTCTCACGTGATCCTGAGACCCCGGCCTGGATATGTGCCCAAGGTTCCCACCACTCCGTTCAGAGACCAGGTGGTGAACCGTCTCAGGTTACGTATGTAACCATGGTTCCCTGAGAGGGAACGAGACGCTGCGTCGAAACGCTAGGGGACGCCTCTGCGTGCCATGTCATGAAGCACTTGTGTAATCAGTCCAATAGCGGGACGATACGTCACGGGCGGGTGACGTCATCGACCAGGAAGCTATAAAGCATGCCCGGACCAAACAGTCACTAGCTTCTGGAAAAGTCGAACAAATCGTTCACAGGCATGCCGGGAGTATGGCATCTCGACGCAGCGTCTCGTTCCCTCTCAGGGAACCATGGTTACATACGTAACCTGAGACGTTCCCTATCTCGAGGGAACTTTGAGCTGCGTCGAAACGCTAGGGGACCTCAATACCCACGCCGCCAGAGTCCCAAATGTCTGTATGTGTGAATCAACCCAGAAACACCCGGGACCCCGGTGTAGAGGCTACATCTAGATTGTAAAACCTCACAAATGTATGCGGAGAGGAACACCCAGCCGCATCACATACCTCTGACAATGAAACTCCCGAAATAAGAGCCATAGAGGCAGCCATACTCCTAGTGGAGTGGGCGCGGACCCTCATTGGTGAAGGATGTCCGGCCGACTCATAAGCGAGCGAAATAGCCTTGACTATCCACTTGCTAAGCATCTGCTTTGAAGCCGGTTTTCCCTTGCTCGGGGACCCAAAAACACACAAACAACTGTTCTGAGTTTCGCCACAGGGAAGCCCTGTGGACATATGCATCTAGGGCCCTGACCGTACATAGCAGATTTAGCTTCTCTTGGTCTTGACTAGTGAACGGAGGCGGACAGAAAGCCTGCAGCATTACTGGTCCCGGCACATTAGTCGGGACCTTGGGAGCATATCCTTCCCTCGGGAAGAGAAATGCTTTTACCATTCCTGGTGCAAACTCCAGACAAGAGGGTGCCACTGCCTAAGTAGGCACCCTCGAGCGTGCCGCAGGTCTGTGCCTCAAAGTACCACGAAGGAAACGCATGACCCAAGGGTGTTTCCCCAATGATGCATTATCTAATGGAATATGATAAGCAGATATCGCCGACACATATACTTTCAGTGTTGACGGAGATAACCCTGCGGATAATTTTTCTTGTAGGAACTCAAGAACTGAACCGAACGGGCAGTTAACAGGGTCCAAAGCCTGGTGCGTACACCAGGCGACAAAAACTCTCCATTTGAGTGCGTAAAGTCTCCTTGTGGATGGTGCTCTGGAGTGCAACATGGTCTCTATCACCTCAGTAGATAGACCCGTGTTTATGAACTGGGCCCCCTCAGGGGCCAAGCCCACCGTTTCCACAGTTCCGGGCGCGGGTGCAGAACTGACCCCCCCGGCCTGCGAAAGAAGATCTCTCCTGACTGGGATTTTCCAGGGAGGACCTTCTAGGAGAGACATAATGTCGGCGAGCCATACTTGGCCCGGCCAGAGCGGGGCTACCAATAAAAGCTGAACCCCGTCCCGGCGGACGCTCTCCAGCACTCCTGGGAGCAATGCCAGAGGGGGGAAGGCGTACAGACGCAGCCTCGGCCACGTCTGTACCATTGCGTCCAGCCCCAGCAGGGCTGGATGCGTGAGGGAGAAATATGCTGGACAGTGTGTCGTCTCTCGAGACGCAAACAGATCCACCTGGGCTCGCCCAAAGCGGATCCACAGCTCCTCCACCACCTCGGGTGGAGTCTCCATTCTCCCGGCATCACTCCCTCCCTCGACAGGGAGTCTGCCGCTACATTCAGGACCCCCGGGATGTACATCGCCCTGAGCGAGAGCATCCTGCCTTGGGCCCATGTTAGCATATGATGCGTCAGCTTCCACACCCGACGCGATCTCAACCCCCCCTGGTGATTTATATACGAGACCATCGAAGTGTTGTCTGACCGAACTAACACATGGCGGCCCCGCAGGTCTGAGAGGAAGTGTTTGATTTTATATGATTGAAACACAGCCATCAGCTCCAGCTGGTTTATGTGCCAGGAGAGCTGACGGCCGCTCAGACCTTGGGCCGAGCGGCCACCCATGACCGCTTCCCAGCCAGTTAGGGAGGCATCCGTCGTTAGCGTTACGCGACGACAAGGAGCCCCCAGAACTGGACCTTGGGACAGGAACCAAGGATCTTTTCACTTCACTAAGGCACGTAGGCAGCGCCGCGTGACCTTGATCAAGCGAAAAAGGGTTTCCCCTCAGGGAGAACCCCTTGGTCCTGAGCCACCACTGTAAGGGTCTCATGTACCGCAGGCCAAAAGGTACCCCGTTGGACGCTGCTGTCATCAGCCCTAACACTCTCTGAAAGTGTTTCACAGTGAGTGACTGACCTAGCTTTATCTGGTTCACGGTATCCAGGATCGTTTTTATCCTGGGAGGGGATAGCTGAGCCGACATTATTTTCGTGTCCCAGACTACCGCCAGAAAAGTAGTGCTCTGCAGCTTATAGGTGCCAGCACACATTTCTTTCTGTTCAACCTTAGCCCCAACACTCTCATATGGGCGAGAACAGCATCTTGATGCTGAACGCCCACTGTTTCGACTATGCTAACACCAGCCAATCGTCGATATAGTTGAGCACGCGAATGCCCTTGAGTCGCACCTGAGCCAGAGCTGCATTCACGCACTTGGTGAAAGTGTGGGGTGATTAAGCTAGGCCGAATGGCAGCACTCAATACTGGTAAGCTTCGCCCCCGAAAGCAAACCTGAAGACCTGTCTGTGCTGCGGAAGGATGGAGATGTGGAAGTATACATTTTTTTGTTTTTGTTTTTTAGGTCTATTGTGACACACCAGTCCTCGGACCTGACGTGACACACGATCTGTTTTATCGTGAGCATTTTGTTTAGCTGATGCAGATCTAAAAATAGGCCTTAACCCTCCATCCTTCTTTGGAACTATGAAGTAGCGGCTGTAAAAGCCCGACTCTCTGCAGAGGGGAGGGACCCGTGTATAGCCTCTTTTCGCAGAAGAGTCTGTACCTCTCGTTCCATGACCAGAGGCTGCTCGGGGGTTACTACCGTAGGAGTAACCCTGCTGAACACGGGTGGGTGTGACCCGAACCCTTTTTATAATGTGAGCAGGACCCATTCTGAGATATTCGGCAGAAGTTTCCACGCTGCCAGAAAATCTACTAAGGGAACCAGCCTCTCGAGGCTGGTCTCTGGATTTTCCTGGGTGGTCAGCCCGGTGTCCTGTAACGGATAACCGGCAGGTAGCAACCAAACTGACCGCCCCGGGGCCCTCACGAGAGGGCGCGAACATCCCCAAGCCGCTACCTTTCCGGGCGGACAAGGAGATATATGTTCGCCGGGGACCGCCGCGCCCTGAAGCACCAACGGTGGCAGGGTTGGCAGACCGGCCCCCCCCGATGGCACCGGGAACGAGCGGGCGCCTCGGCGAGCCGCACTCTCCCGGAGGGGACTGCCATCGGAAGTCCTGCGCCTCTGACGTCAGGACTTCTTAGCCGAGGCCTTCCTAGCAGTAAGGACGGCCCTCAGATCCGCCCTACCACGGGAAGGTCCCGGCTGAGCGCGTCGCCCGGACCCCCGATCTCTCTGCGGGGGGGGCCCCGAGCGGCCACGCTCTCTCTTTGTTTTGCTCAGTGTAGGTTTGAGAAAGGATGTACTCGGCTGAGGCTGCCCCGCCCGACAGCCCCAGAGGGACATTTTGATTAGTTTATTTATTTAATTATTATATATATATATATATATATATATATATATATATATATATATATATATATATATATATATATATATATATTTATATTTCACATCTCAATATCAATATCCCCCAGCAGGTCTGCTTGTTTTATATGCTTGCAGGGCAACCGCCGTATACAAACCGGCGGCCGCCTGATCTGCTGCCGAATATGCCCTACCCCCAAAGCCGACTTTTTTTTTTTTTTTTTTACCGGCTTGTTGTGGGCAGCTGTGGGGCTGTGTGACGATGTGGACTCGGGGGAGAGATAGCTCGCAAGCGTCTCTTCCCCGCGAGACATCGTCGCCCTTTCTGAATGATAGATGCAGACCCATAATATACGCGATGCCTCGGCAAACACGCGATCTGAGCCACTAAACTCAACCCCGTAATCTACACGCTGCCTCGGCAAGCGCGAGATCCGCGATCGAGTCATAGAATCTATATTGTAGACCCGTGATCTACACGCTGCCTCGGCAAACGCGAGATCCGAGCCACTAGATTCAGCCCCTCGTAATCTCAAACATACTGTCTGCTCGCCATTATATTGTTCTTTCTCTTTCTTATTTTATTTATATATTTATTTTTTGGCGAACTTCTTGACACTCGGCCGGCCAGTCTAAACTTAACCTGGACACAGCGCGAGTTACACCAATAGCACCTCTTTTTATGAGTGTGTGTGTGTCGTTTTCTTTTGGCAGATCATCATCAGCGCTAACAACATCCAGTTCCTCGGAGCTGGAGTGCTGCTGCGCTTGTGCCTCAGCGCGAGCCGAAGAAAAGCGCAGAGCGTGCTTCCAGCTCGCTAACTGAGGCATGAGATCCAGCGGGTAAAGGCAGAGATAGGGGATCACCCGTCTCTAACCCCGCCACTAGATCCAACTGCGATCCCCAGGACGCGAGCCTTCGCTGCGCCTCGGCAACAGCGGGACCCGAGCCCTGAGGACCGCGAGCCAAAGCACTCTCCTCGAAGAGTGCCCGGCGTGATCTTAATATGCGCATTGGGAGTCTCTCGCAATGCTCGCAGCCGACCCCCTCGAGAGCTGACTGGGCATGCTCGAGCCCCAAACACATCACACATTAGGACGTGTGTATCCCCACAGGGAGGAACACAACACCTATACTGACTTGCCATATTTCTTTCTTTCTTTCTTTTTTGAACACACACACAATTAATGGACATACAATTCACACAGAGCGCTTGTGAAGACACAGAAGCTAGTGACTGTTTGGTCCGGGCATGCTTTATAGCTTCCTGGTCGATGACGTCACCCGCCCGTGACGTATCGTCCCGCTATTGGACTGATTACACAAGTGCTTCATGACATGGCACGCAGAGGCGTCCCCTAGCGTTTCGACGCAGCTCGAAGTTCCCTCGAGATAGGGAACTGCAAGCGCTGCCTTTGGAGGAGGCAGACCCAGCCTTGGCATTGCTCTGTCCAGTACGCGCCCTTCGCGCTTACGTAGACAGGACGCAGTGTTTCAGGACCTCAGACCAGCTCTTTGTCTGTTATGGTGGGAAGCTGAACGGGAAGGCCTGTATCCGACTATGTACTCGCCTTTACAAGTGGCCGGTAATGGATTGGCTCAGGTGTCTTCGCTTGCTCTCCATTCCACTCCACAGACTGGATACGTGCGATATTCTTCTCAGGTGAGCTCCATGAGAGCCCTGAGCTCCTCCAGCACTGACGACGCCGACGCCAGTAAGTCTGCCCTTAGGCCAGACACTCGTGTCTGGCCAGGTGCCCCATGTGCATGGTTCCCCTCCGGCGACCCCCACATGTGTATTTCCACCGTAAGCCTCCCTGAGCGGGTGTATTCCCTTGGCAACCTTGCCACCCCCTGGGGTTAAAAATCCACCTGCGGCTGGTACCCCAGTGATCTTCCGTATGCAGCCCCTCGGGTCATATGTGTATTCTTAAGTCCTCCCTACGGGTAGGCATCTTGGCGCATATCTCCTACATGGATATGCCCCCAGTGTACCTTGGTATTCCTGCGTTAAGTAGAGGCCTTTGACCGTCCTAACTTGCATCAGGGCTCTCACGCTTGCGCAGGGCACTGGAAGACAGCCAAGTGGCGCTATTTCATTGGGACCCCCATTCGTCAGTCACTGACGTTACGTCGGAGTGACTGAACGAAAGGGAACGTCTCGGTTACGTATGTAACCCTCGTTCCCTGAGGAGGGAACGGAGACGTAACGTCCCGCTGCCACTTCCGCTGTAAATGATTCCGCTGGAACGGCCGAGAGTTCAGTCTTGGCTCCTCAGCAGGTAACATAATGCGATTCATGCAGCTACTTCCTTATATACCCAGGTGGGTAGGCGGAGTTACGCATGCAAATCTCGCATGCCCATGGCATTAGCACTGCCATTAGGCGTTTTCTAAGATCTCGAAGATGATTGGCTTCTAGGCGAAACCCCCATTCGTCAGTCACTGACGTTACGTCTCCGTTCCCTCCTCAGGGAACGAGGGTTACATACGTAACCGAGACGTTCTAGTGACTGATGTACACAAAGGGTTGCAGCCTTTAGCCTCCTTGTTAGAGCACCCGACTCATGCCGACGGTGTCCCGCTTGGAGTGGGCGGTTTGAACAGGAGGGGTTATATCTTGAGATTTAAAATGTTCCTGGTGTTCCATTATAGGATCTTAGTGTTGGTTCTTTAAAGCAATAATACATACATGTATGTTAAATGTTAACAGCTAAACAGAGGGGAGGATTGTGACTACTTACATTTTGGTGTTACGCACAGGTCGCCTGGAATTTTACAATGCTTTTTGAAACGTTAGAGATTCCAGTCCTCATTCACTTTTATTATATGAAAAAGAGTGGCCAGGATAACATCTTCCACTGAAGAAATTCATTCAAGTTTTTCACTACATGAGTAAGTAATGGCACATATTTACTTTTGGAACGACCAATCCCTTTACATTTCTTTTTCATTTATTTGAAACTTTCTTGTATTACCTTCTTTATCTCTCTCAGAGACACTTTCCAACTCTTATTGCTAATTTCACTGACACCGAGACAAAACGAGTGCAGAAGAAACCATCATTGATTCTAACCGTGGTCTAAAATTCCTCTATCCTTTCATAGAAAATAGAGCTTGAATGAACAATAAGTGTGTGTATATGTGTGTGAAAGAGACACTGTTAAATATGCTGTGCATTATAGATGAGTGTCATTTTGGATGAGAATAGTGCATTATGGGTAAGTGCGAACAAGAGCTGACATTTACTTTCCCTTCCTATCACCTCCTGTCACATTAGGCCTCATTGCTCTTCTACTAATATTAATAAATCTTAACAGACAGCCTTCCTATTACCTCCCCAACACATACATACATCAACAAATATTATCATTTTAACACAAAAGCATTATATTTAGCACACACAAATGCATATTTCTATCCATTACATCAATGTAAGAAGAGAGATAACTCAATGTCAATGAAATCTACACAAGCACACTGTAGTTTTGTGCCAGGAAGCTGAGCTAGAGATGTGCCAGAGAGATCTGAGTGTGTGTGTGTGTGTGTGTGTGTGTGTGTGTGTGTGTGTGTGTGTGTGTGTGTGTGTGTGATTCAGTGTTTGAGAAATCAGCTTTGTCCCTTGCCTGGCTCTGGAAGGATGTCTCTCATTAAGACTGCCTCACACGAACATAGATTTACTCACACACATACTCCCTCAGTTTAAGTCTTAGCCGATCATCTATGTTTTTTGTTATTGAAATCACTCACAGTATGTTTTGTTTTGTGACAGTCTGTAAAAGTTGGTAGTGTTGAGCTAGCTGGTTCATTTTCTTCCATTGTTAAAAATCTTTTAAACACAAAAACAGGCTTGCTGTTTAATGTCATTATTTGGAGAAAAAATTGTGCCAAAATTAAAAAATCCTTTGAAAATATCACTGAACATTTATTTAACTGGCAAAAGTAAATGTCTTACTTAAGTTTATTTTTCATCTCTGTTTCTTGTGTTTATTTAAAATAAGACAAATCTGATATTATTTTAATCTGTTATTTAACAGTTGAGATCATTCTTTAATTCTGATCTAACCAGCAGAAGATATGAGCTAGGGATAAATCCTTGCAGGTGGAGAACTTGGTTCTTCTTTTCTTTACGTTTATAAATTATTGAGAAACCATGAGAAAAAGGTGAATAATGACTGAGAGTAAATTTCAGAAATGATTATTATTGTTTTTAACTACTGTATAGCTGTATTTAGCGATGTGTTTGTTGTCAAACTCAAAAATGTGTATATTTTTAATGAATAAAAATGGTGTTATTTTATTTTAAAAAGTGAATAATTGTATTTATTGACAAAATATTTTAGTTTGTCTTGGATATTTCTTGATTATATCAGGTAACGTTTTAAGCCTGGGGTCCCCAATCTCGGCCCTGTTCATGTTGGACAGACATTTTAATTGCATTTTGTGTCTGTTAAGAGGCACAGACACCCTTTACGTTATGCCCCCAAAGCTGCCAATTTAGCTGAGTGGGGGCTCTGGGCATTAACTGTAATAACTCTGTGTTGCAAGCTCCAATCCGGTTCATTTTTTTTTGTACTCACAAAGGTATAACGATCAAGATAAACTTAAAAATTTCCCCAGAGTGGTCCTTTAATGAAATAAAAAATAAATACTATGAACTCAAAGTGGATTTACACAAACTAAGACTGTCAAAAAGTGTCAGGTTGTGCCCTGATCTCCCCTAATGTGAGTAATGATGCTGAAAATTCAACTTCATCATCACCATCCCAGAAATAAATTATGTTTTAATGTTTAGTAGAAAATAGAAAATTCAGTCACATTTTACAATAGTACTGTACTTTTAAATAAAATTAATACAGCTTAGCTGGAGGTATCACCTTTTTCAAAAATATATAAAACATCAGACCACAAACTTTTGAATGGTAGTGTATGGCTTTTTTTTTTTTTGAGATTTAAAAAGTTCTTAATGTTAGATTATAGGTTCTTCAGAGGTTTTGGTTTCTGGGCTCTTTGAAGCACCAATATATCAGGGATTCTGCTTGATTATTGTACGTTTCTAACAAGTTCAAAACAAAAATGAATCAATTTGAACGCTGATTCAAAAATGAATCAATTTGAACGCTGATTCAAAAATGAATCAGCGTTGTTTAAACATCTATTTATGGATCTAAGTTTAGTCATTGCAAAAATATCAAAATGCGTCAATCATGATAAATGCCCGGAGACTTCACTTCAGACTTCACTCCTCCCTCGCCTCAAAAAGACATTTGATTAGACATGAATTCCAGCAATTATTTGAGCTCATTATCTCTGGTGGCAGTGGGTGTAATAATGTAGCTGCACCAATTTATTCAGAGAACTCTGAGAAGACATGGCCAAGAAGAGATTAGGAAAGATTAAAAGATAATGGAGTCCCTCTTCGGTATAAACGAGCTTTAATTCAGATCGACTATAACTTTTGCTTTCATTTTGCTCGCTTTAACACCTAATTTGTTTAAATGACACAGACAGTCTTCGGGCGCTATTGTTGCATCATTCCTGTGTGAACCAGCGCAAAGGTTTCCAGCAAAAGTGCATTGAGGAGAATGCTCTCGATACTAATAAACCTCGTCATAATCTTTGGCAGTAATTCATTAGTTATTTGCTTCATATTCATTGCACACTCTGATGAGCCAAGTAAAAGTGCCTAATCACGACAGTGGTTCTACATCACACACGATCACACTCTCTTTGTAGCTGCATGTTCAGTCCCATAAGTCTAAGAACAACTTTATATTATCCTGATAATAAACAGTGGAATGGAAATTGCCATGTTCATTCCCAGTTTATTTTTATGCATTGAGAGTGAGCATGACCTGCAGTGTAATCATGTACTGTTACAAATTCATACTCACTCCTGCAGTAATTGAAAGATAAATGTGCTTTGAATGGGGAATTTATGCTTCGGTCTGCATTACCCCTGGCTGTTTGGTGATTAATAATATAAGATTAAAAAGCGCAATTCTTTGAACTTGTTCCTAGCTTTCACATCTACTTAGGCGATTTATCTGCATGATTTTAAGCTGACAAGTGGTTGGCTGTGTCATTCTAGTGCTTGTAGTATTCTTAGAAAACACTCCAAAATTAAACCCCTCACTTTGCAGAGAAGAGTGAAAAAAACACCTTTTAGCCATGCAGTCTAAAGTTGGTTTGCAGAGAGCGTTTGAAGGAGTTGGGATCTGTTTTAACAAAGATCCATGTTTTCAGAATCCTATTCTACTTCATAATTGTGTTTTGATATGAAGAATAAAGATGGAGAGTAAAAGTGTGACTTGTTTGGAGAGAATCCTTGTCATGGTTCACCTAGGAAAGATGTAGACAGCGTTGTTCAGCAAACTGGCAGGTTGATTCTCCATGGGGTGAGATAGAATGATGGATATCAGTTATTGAAGGAGGGAACCGAGACGCACGTCAGAGATGATCAGATGAAATGGGATTACTTCTGGTGATACCGATCCTCGCTGAGTGTATGAACATTGACATGCTTTTTTATGTGTCCCGCACAGGTGGGCATAAATACGGAAGCGGGTGCTCGCATCAGATTGCTTTTTGCTGAGGAGCCGAGTTTGGTGACCCACTCGCCCCAAAGGTACAGCAGGTATGGCGATGGGACGTAGGTCTCCGTTCCCTCCTTCAGGGAACGAGGGTTAGTATATGTAAATAAGACGTTTCCTTTCAGTCTGTGACTCTTGACGTACGTCAGAGGTGATGCGACAAAATGGGATCTCTAACAAAACGCCATACTGCTGGCCCCTTCCAACGTCCTGCATAAACCCCTGTACCTTTGGGGTGGGATGGGGGGAGGGAGATGCTTATACAAGGAGACTCATCACTGCCGTTACACATGACCCACTCATCTATCCAATATTGGATGATGCTGGGAAAGCTTGCCCGTCTCAGGAAAGGGAATGCTGCAAGCCACATCCTTCCATGGGACGGTGATGGGGAAGTTGCGCATAGGGACTAGCCAAGCAGGGTATTACACCATATGGCAGTCTCTGAGGTGGTTCCAGTCTTGTTCTGGGGGGAAAGAACACCATCAGCGATGTTGTACCACTTGTTATACCATTAAAGGGTAGATGTGTACACACACCAACACACATTTATGTTCAAACACCATGTAAAAGTGTATTTTGAATAATAGGTGCCGTTTAAACCTTATGCTAGTTTGCAGAAGGGTTTCTGTAATGTTTCAACAAAGAAAATAATCCAACAAATGTACTAACCACATTCAAGTGTTGATAAAAAAGAATGCATGACACTAGAATAAGATGATTTTGAAATGGAAAGAGTACAGTTAAAGGCATATTTCAAGTGTAGGCCTATAAAAATATGTATATAAATAGGAACAGCAGTATACGTAAAGTGCAAAATAATGTAAACTGTGAGTATGATGTTATGTTCGCTTAAAGATTAAACTTACAAGTATACTTCCAGTATAAAAGATTAATTCATCTAGTTTACTGAGAGTATACTTAAAAGTGTACTTAATAACTAATAAAATGTGTTATAATGTCATAAACTAAAAAAGTGCTTCAAGTATTTGACTAGTAAACTATCAGTATAATACCTAAGCTCGCTTGTAGTATAGTTGCAGTACAAAGAAAAAAAAAACGTATTTGTGAACTAGTTGTGTGCTTTACAAAGTTTATTACTGTTACACTTAAAGTATACTTAAAAGTAGTACACTTTTATATACTAAAAAGTGGGCCAATTTAGTCCTAAGTAGTAATGAAACAGTACACTAAAAATTATACTTCTAGTACATTGAAATTAGTTCAAGTATACTTAAAATATACTTGAACTTTACTTAAAGGTCCCATGGCATGAAATTCTTATTTTATGAGGTTTTTCAACATTAATATGCGTTCCCCTAGCCTGAATGTTTTCCCCAAGTCGCTAGAAATTTTGATCAGTATAAAACGAGTTCAAGGCAAGGCAAGGCAAGGCAAGTTTATTTATATAGCACATTTCATACACAATGGCAATTCAAAGGGCTTTACATAGAAAGGAATTAAAATACTGCTAAAAAATGCATAAGAAAAAGAATACAATGTAAAGAGAATTAAAAGTAATAAAATGATGATAACCAAAGAAAAGAACAGGTAAACTAAAACAGTTATAAAAAAATATTTAAAAAATGATGCATAGATAAGGTGCAATCAGTCGGACGTACAGTGGCACAGTGCTCATTCAGTAAATGCACAGCTAAACAGATGTGTTTTGAGTCTGGATTTGAATGTGGCTACTGTTGGAGCACATCTGATCTGTTCAGGAAGCCGGGTCCAACTACGGCTGGCATAATAGCTAAAGGCAGACTCTCCTTGCTTTGAGTGAACTCTTGGTATTTCTAACTGACTTGATCCTGCTGATCTGAGTGATCTGTTGGGTTTGTATTTAATCAATATCTGCGATGTATTGAGGTCCTAGGTCATTGAGTGATTTATAAACAAGTAATAGTACTTTAAAATCGATCCTAGATGTAACTGGAAGCCAGTGTAAAGACCTGAGGACTGGTGTGATATGGTCATATTTTCTGGTTCTGCTCAGAATCCTGGCAGCAGCATTCTGTATGAGCTGCAGCTGTCTAATGGTCTTTTTGGGAAGGCCAGTGAGAAGTCCATTACAATAGTCCACCCTACTGGTGATGAAAGCGTGAACCAGTTTCTCTAAGTCTTGCCTGGAGACAAAACATCTAATCCTTGCAATATTTTTCAGATGATAGTATGCTGATTTAGTTATTGCTTTGACATGACTACTGAAACTCAGGTCTGACTCCAAAATTACACCAAGATTCCTGACTTGATTTTTTGTTATCAGACCTTTAGCCTCAAGATACGCATTCACCTTGAGAATTTCATCTTTGTTTCCAAATGTAATGATTTCAGTTTTGTCTTTGTTTAACTGAAGATAGTTTTGGCACATCCAGTCGTTAACTTCATCAATGCATTTGCACAGCGAGTCAATGGGGCTGAAGTCATTAGGTGATAGTGCTAAGTAGAGCTGGGTGTCGTCAGCATAGCTGTGGTAAGCAATATTGTTCTTTTTCATTATTTGGCTCAGTGGCAGCATATACAGGTTAAACAGGAGAGGTGCTAGAATTGACCCTTGTGGGACTCCGCATGTCATGGACGTCCACTCAGACTTATGGTCTCCTATACTCACATAATAACCTCTCCCTTCTAAGTATGATCTGAACCATCTGAGGACCATCCCAGAAAGCCCGACCCAGTTTTCCAGCCTGTCTAGAAGTATGTTGTGGTCAACAGTGTCGAAAGCAGCACTGAGATCGAGTAGAACCAGAATTGATGTTTTGCCTGTATTAGTATTCAAGCGAATATCATTTATAATCTTTATGAGCGCTGTCTCTGTGCTGTGATGCGGTCGGAAACCAGATTGAAAATTGTCAAAGAATCCGTTTGAGTTTAAGAATTTGTTTAGTTGATTGAAAACAACTTTTTCGATGATTTTGCCTATGAAGGGGAGATTTGAGATTGGTCTGTAGTTGCTCAGTATGGAGTTATCTAGATTTCTCTTTTTCAGAAGAGGCTTAACTATTGCAGTTTTAAGGGCGGTTGGAAAAGTCCCGTAGAGAAGTGAGGAGTTCACCACTTCTAGGAGATCTGCTTCCAAACAGTTAAACACACTTTTGAAAAAAGAAGTGGGGAGTGTGTCTAGGGCACAGTTTGATGTTTTAAGATGCTGTACTGTGTCTTCTAAAATTTTACCGTCAATTGTTTCGAAATCAGACATAGTAATTTTCCGAGGGTTTGGTCTGATCTGACTGACCCCAGAGCAACTAGAGGATGTGCTGATCGCCTTTCTGATATTTTTGATTTTCTCTGAGAAGAAGGAAGCAAACTCACTGCATTTGCTGTCTGAGAGCATTTCTCTGGGAATGTGACTCGGGGGGTTTGTTAGTCTGTCTACAGTAGCAAAAAGAGTGCGCGTGTTGTTTATGTGTTTGTTTATAATATTTGAGAAGAAGGTCTGTCTAGCTTTTGTCTGACAAGTTTTGTCTTCCGCCACTTTCGTTCAGATTTTCTGCATTGTCTTTTCATTATTTGAACTGCTGTTGAGTTTCTCCATGGTGCCTTTTGTTTGCCACTCTTTTTCCTGACTTTCAGAGGGGCAATATCATCCATTACACTCTTAACTTTTGAGTTAAAGGAGTCAAGGAGAAAATCAACAGAGTCTGCAGATATGCTTGGTTTTAGAGATAAAGCCTTCGTAAACAGCACATTAGTGTTCTCATTTAAGCATCTCTTTTTGACAGAGACAGATCTAGCTTCAATGGCAGGAGTGATTGATATGTCAAAGAAAATACAGAAATGATCAGACAGTGCCACATCCTTAATAACAATCGATGAAATGTTTAGACCCTTACTGATAAGTAAATCTAGAGTGTGTCCACGATTGTGTGTGGGTCCATTTACATGCTGTGTCAAATCAAAAGTGTTAAGAACAGTCATGAGGTCTTTTGTTGTACTGGATTCAATATTATCTATGTGAATGTTAAAATCCCCAGCAATAGCAAAACAGTCAAACTCTGAGGAAATTATTGATAACAGTTCTGTAAATTCCTCAATAAAGGCTGGTGAGTACTTTGGAGGCCTGTAAACAATGATAAGCAGGATGCGTGGAGAACCTTTTAACACAATGCCCAGATATTCTAGAGACAAATAGTCACCAAATGATACTTGCTTACATTGAAAGACATCTTTAAAAAGAGCAGCTGAGAGTTCAGGCTGTCTTTCTCTGCCTTTGAGAAAATGAGAGCTCAGACGAGCTGATCTTGAATTCTCCTGTTATGACGTCATACCAGGAAAGGTTTCCTCCCCTTCCTCTGCTTTGCCCGCCCAAAGAATTAGTAGAAAAATGAGTCAGTTTTATCAGTGGATGTCAGCAGCACAGGCTTTACCATACGGATTCAACAGTACCACCACAAACAGTGAGTAACAGTGTTAATTAATGCCTGATCTGGGATCAGTGAGTTCTGATGTGTAGCTAATCATTCAAGTTCACACAGATTTTATTTCTAAATCGGTTAAAACTGTCAGTCCTGCAGCTGGCCGTCTTGATGCATCAGGAAATCAAGCCAGTGACTAAAACCATCAACTTCACTCATTTCTGTTAGCAGCATGAAACAAATCTGTTATTTAAATGATTAAACTACAGAGAGCATTCAAAGAACACTCTTTATAATGTTCGGATCGGCGAATCACACGTTTGAATGACGCTGCTCTAGTAATTATGCTCAACAGAAGCTCTTACTCTATTAATGTCGCGTGTTTGTTGTTAGCTGTGGTGAAAGCATTTTGTGAGAGAAATAACGTTGCAAAGTTCTCTCGTGTTTATTCTGATCTCTCAGATACAAACAAAATAAACTCCCGCTCTCAAAAACTCGGTACAATAACACTTCCTCAACAATCCTTCCCCAGCTCCGTCTCCATCTCGACTGGCAGCGCTGCAGCTGCTCTGCTTGCGCCTGACTAAACCACGCCCCCATCTGCAGACGTTATCTAATTTTAGATGCAAAAATGTCAGCCAATCACAGCAGTGGGTGTTTTCACTGAAGACTCACAGCAGACACGCCTCTTGAAACAGAGCATTCTAAACAGAGGGCTAATATCAGTATAGAAAAAATGCCTTTTATTTCAAAATTATGACATTTTTTGATGTAAAAACCATGCTATCAATATAAGTACACCCACAGAAACATTATAAAACAATAAAACAACCCATGCCATGGGACCTTTAGATATACTTCATGAAATACATTTTTTTGTAAGGTGTAAGGGATTACTACATAAAAATCTGATGTCTGGCATCATGTCATACATTTAAAAACGATTTACTTGGAAGCTTACTTTAATTGTATCCCTTGGCTGTAACAATGTTAAATCTGAGAAATCAGATTATAGGTATCGGTCATAATTATCCACTTAAATATCTTTTTATCTTTCATGGCAGAGGTTTGTGTTGAATGCAGAATGCAGAGGAAAACAGCCAAAACTGCCATTAATCATGAAGAATCATGACCTAACCTGGTATTATTCATCTCAGCAGATAAATAATATATTTCAGGATGAGGCAATATGCTCCTCTGGATAAAGTCCAAAATTGTTCATATTCAGGGTTCCGCTCAGTGGGGAATTGACAAGGGATGAGAGACTTCCTCTGGTTGCATAATACGGATGTTTTAGAGCAATAGGTCAGAAGAGCACAGGGGGATAATGCAAACATAGTCATTGATTTAATATGTGTGGGCAATACTTTATTTCAGAGGTACTAAGACGTGCAAGGAGGACTATATTCTGCTTACTCAGCCCTCATGCATACAGCACGCCTGCCAGACTTGATCAGATGACCCTCTGCTGTTCTTCTTGTGTGTGTGTGTGTGTGTGTGTGTGTGTGTGTGTGTGTGTGTGTGTGTGTGTGTGTGTGTGTGTGTGTGTGTGTGTGTGTGTGTGTGAGAGTGTGTGTGTGTGTGTGTATATGTAAATGTGACTGCATGTTTGTCTTTTTATAGAACCAATTAAAATAGCGCATCTCTAAACTTGCATATTATCACTGGATTTGTGTCATGATTTAATTTGTATGTGTACGTCTGTGCACACATTTGTAGTGTGTAAAATTATACGTGTTTGTAACCTGTCAATTTGGTCCTACTGCGACCCATTAACTGAAGGTCAGGCCATGGCCACTGATAATGCCACAGACACAATGCCACAGTGTAAAAAAGCAAAGAAGAAAGAGTAGGGTCACTCTTACACCCTTTCTTCCATCTTAAAGATATAGTGCACCTAGAAATCCATTCATTCTGATGGTTTTCCAAACCTGTATGACGTACTTTTTTTATTTTATTTTTTTTACTGTAATACACAATAAAATAAAATAAAAATCACTTTGCTCTTTTTCATACTAAGAATGTGGATAGGGGATCAGGGCTGGTCAGACCATTTGTGGTGTAAACTAAAAAAATACATAAAAAATAAATCAATAAAAATGTTTTTTTAATTGTACCAACCACATTTTTCATATACCATCTTTATAATATTTTTTTTTTATATAATTTTAATAAAAGGCATCTATCTATCTATCTATCTATCTATCTATCTATCTATCTATCTATCTATCTATCTATCTATCTATCTATCTATCTATCTATCTATCTATCTATCTATCTATCTATCTATCTATCTATCTATCTATCTATCTATCTATCTATCTATCTATCTATCTATCTATCTATTCTCTCTCTCTCTCTCTCTCTCTCTCTCTCTCTCTCTCTCTCTCTCTCTCTCTCTCTCTATATATATATATATATATATATATATATATATATATATATATATCTTATTTATGATCGCGCCGGGTTTTTGACCTTACTCTACGGAAGTAATGATGTTGGGAATATTAGATGAGATTTGTCTGCTATGAGGGAAAAAAATAACACAAATACTGTTCGGTTTCTCGCAGAAATCGATAATTTCTTGTCATAAGACATCAATGTGTCGCCACGAGCCACATGGTTGAATATGGATTCGTATGTCTTTGTGTTTTTTACTCTCAAATACAACCCCATTGACATGCATTATAAAAAAAACGGTTGGAGTAAAAAAATCTTCATTTGTGTTCTACGGAAGAAACTAACACACCTACATCTTGTATGCCCTGGAGGTAAGCAGATGAACATCAAATTTTCGTTTTTGGGTGAACTATCCTTTTAAAGGAAGTTAGGGATACAGCTATGCTACCATCAAAAATCTATTACAGTTTTTCTCAGTCGCGTTGGTACATTTCTCGAATCAAACTCACAATTTGCAAAACTGTAAGTGCATTTCTCAAAACAATTTGTACAAATAGCAAAACACCATGGATAACCTGCAAAAGCCACTCTCTTACTCAAAATCCTTAGTTCATCTCTCAAAAGTAAATATCTGTGTCAATGACCATGACAGTGCCATCAGAATGACAAGTCCTTGTGTCAATGTGTACGGATAAGACAGTCAAGTTGTTTAGTCATGTTGTCAATATAACGGTTTACTCTGGAGGGATGTTCTGATGGAAACTATGGCTAAAGTTTTGATGACAATTATTGTCAATTGTAAGTTACATCTTAGTGTATGTGTGAGTGTAATTGCAAGAGAATGTAAAAGATTCAAATTTACACTCTTACTGTTTGTACTGTATTTTATTGACAGAACATGTCATTGAGATACATGAAAAGAAAAGACAGCACTCACTGAATAGCACACACAAACAAAAACAAAAAACCTAAAGAAGAAATGTGAACATAGGAAAAACTGTACATGCGGTGCTATAGAAATATTATATATATTATGATAACTTGTTCAACCATTTTGCATGTAAAGACTTATGCTATGAGCTTGTGTCTAAATGTTGTGGGGGGTGAGACTGTTCAACAGTGACCCAATATAATACATTTTGATCAACATGACATGAGCAACTGATAATGTAGGAAACAACAGAGAATTGTACATAATCATT
This sequence comes from Pseudorasbora parva, assembly GCF_024679245.1. Classification (NCBI taxonomy): domain Eukaryota; kingdom Metazoa; phylum Chordata; class Actinopteri; order Cypriniformes; family Gobionidae; genus Pseudorasbora; species Pseudorasbora parva. Next base: position 21,883,532 of record NC_090178.1, on the reverse strand, counting down.
TGCATGGATGTACCAAAGCATTTGCAACTTGTTCAAAGAAATGAGAAACTGCTTTTTTGATGTGCACAAGTGACACAATGATGTGAGTATTGAACAGCTAGTTTTGAGAATTTCAATTCTGATCTGAGAAATGTACCAACACGACTGGTTGGTACAAAACTGTAAAATAAATAATGACTTATATAGTGATGGGCTGATTTCAAAACAAAGATTTGAACCGTTATGAATCAGCATATTGATTCAGGATCCGAATCATGAATTAATACGTAAATTATTCGTAAATGTTCAAAACTTTGTTTTGAAATCGGCCCATCACTATATAAGTTGTTATTTAGTTTTTTTTGTGCACAAAAACTATTCTCGTCGCTTCATAAAATGATTGTAGAATCACTGTAGTGAGATGGGCTTTGTAGCGACGTCTTTAGTGCCTTTATGGGTCTTGAGAGAGGAAATGACATTGGTGTCAATGAAGGCCTTTCTGAGCGGAGGTCTTACGGGTGTCGAACGACATTAGGGTAAGAAATTAATGAGATCATTTTCATTTTTTGGTGAACTTACCCTTTAAATAATCTTTAATATGTCAAAAATGTATATGGTACTTTTACTTACTATGTCTTATTTTGTTCCTCTCTATAAAGTAAGTCATACAGGTTTTGAGTTTGGTTCTGTGAGCAAATGCAAGATTTCACTTTCAAATGATTCCATTAAACATCAGTAAGGGTAAAAAAGTATTCAAAACATGCTTCCTTGTATTCTTTGCAAATTCAGAAAGGTAAAATTGATAGACACGACATGTGTGCCGCTTCACACTAGAAAACTGTGTTTGCACGGGCGTGTGAGGGGTCCGCTTTCTCCTGACCTTCACTTTATGTATTTTTACTGAGTGTCACTGGGCCTGCAATAAACACACACACATGCACAAATTCTCACATCCACACACTCACCTTATTGGATGTATAACCTGGGGTTGTCTCTCACACAGGAGTGGTTTTCTGTAATGAAATTCCCAGTCGGAGTCAGGGCACATAAAGCCAGCCGGAATGAAATTCAACCACTGGATTCCCAGGCTTTCATCTGCAGCTTCACCGTTCTGTCCTGTTTTTTGTGTGTCTGTATCTAATGGTCGTGCGTCAGTGAGAATGTGTGCATGTGGTCTGATTTTGGGAAGTCTGTAGATCAGCTTCTGATGGATGGTAGTTCAATATGTCTTTCTTGGTGTTCGCATAGCTGAATTTCAAAATAATGAAACTCATTTATGGAGAAGCACTGAATCATTTACAAACTTAATATTATGTGCAGTAGTGATTCTGGTGGGCTGTGGATTTGTTTTAATAGGGTAACAGACAGCAGGATAAGCAATGCTAAATGCAAATAATAAAATGCAACTAACCATGTAATTCGGCATTTTTAGGATTATAAAATGAATAGGCTTATCGATTAGTAGAGAGGATAAAAGACTTGATTTGTTCTGAACACAATGCGCTTCATGTGGTAATTTATCGGCTGCTGAGAGCATCAAAATTCAAGAGACATTTGGAAAACAAACTGTAATGTAAGGAAAAAAGGAAATATTCTAATATGTTAATTATTTAGCATATTTGTCAACCTATGCAGGTATTAACATTTTAATTTTAATGGATATTTTGGTAAATTGTTCACACTCAGTATTTACTCTAGCATCTGGGAAACCAATCCATGACTGTACAGCAGACATTGATAAAAGGCATGGTTCAGCTACTGTAAAACACAAATGATGATGTTCTTTTCCAAAGTGCATGGTGATATTATACAGCCAGGCTACAGCATAAGCAGTGCATATGACCCTTACTTCTTCTACATGACTTTTTGTTTTCCCACAGAAGAAAATATTAGCTTGAAATGGCATATGGATGAGTAGATTACAACATTTTCATCCGTGGCTTTTCCTTCAAGTTCCAACTTGTGTGTGAAAGGAAGTTCTGAGAGCATGTCTGTCATGTAATTTAGTGCTGTGGATCTCAGCTGGGTTTGCTTTAGGACCAAGTGGTGACCGACAACGGGGGAATGAAGGTGGAAGGTATGACCCACCATTTATATGGTATAGAAATAGATCAGCAGAATGTGTTCTAAAGTAATGGAAACTCATGGACTCTACTGTACATTATGGATACGGAGTCTATTCACCTTATATATAACGCAACTGAAATATATGATTATGTCAACAGATTAATGTCATGCTTTCGTTACGGGTCGTCTCTTTCCCCTGCTCTCTTTCTGTCTCATATCAGCAGGAACAGACAATAAATTTAGCATTCCGTAATTGCGCTGAGAACCCAACAATAAATTTCTCTTACATTTACATTTAGATTGCTGAATATTTCATTTTTTCCACTGGCTGAGAAAGTTCCAGTCATTGCTTCAGTATGTTTGAATCCAAATATACTGTTTGTGACCCCTAGAAATCACACTTATATTAATGTGTGTGTGTGTGTGTGTGTGTGTGTGTGTGTGTGTGTGTGTGTGTGTGTGTGTGTGTGTGTGTGTGTGTGTGTGTGTGTGTGTGTGTGTGTGTGTGTGTATGTGTGTGTGTGTGCATATTTCATGCCGTTTGTGTCATGGCATGCCAGTCTCCCTTTTGCCTCGCAGTGAGAAACACAGGAATATGGACCAAAAAAGTCTGTTTAATATTTCATAATTTCATCAGGATATATGAAAAAAGCGACAGGAAAAAGAGAGCACATAGAGCGAAGGGGTTGGGTGAGAATGAGACGAGAACCCAAGCTGGGGGCTAAAACTTAGAAAGATTAGATATCCAGTAACTCATGAATACAATTCAAAGAACCTTTTTTCTTTTAAATGACAGGCAAGTCTTTGCTTCGTAATGATTGCATGCATCTTTTCATAATAAGAATTGGTATATGGTAGTTTTGCTTTTTGAAATATACACAAAAGGATTTGTACCCAGGAGATAATAGCACATCAGCAGTTCAGAGCTTCTAAAGCACACCGCAACTTCAGTAATTCCTGTGCACGACCATAACACATTTGTGTTGTATACTCTCACAATTTTGTTTTATTGGATAGAGAGCGAGCAAGAGAGAATTAAATAGTTGCATTTAAATTTAAAGTGTTTAGCAGATGTTCTTATCCACAGCGACTTGCAAAGTTCACTAATAAGACTGTTGTGATCAACAGATGGTAAGCATTTAATTTAGATTGTAATCTGCTAGTGCTTCCTGTGCAAATACAAACAAGTGCTAGCTAGATATAAACCTTTTACAGATACGATAGAACCTTGTTTGACTAAGTCAATTTGGGTATTCCAAGTATTGTTGAATGAAAGAGTTTTGAGTCAATGAGTTTTTCTAACATGCAGTCTGCATGTTAGAAAAACTAATTGAAAACCTCCACAAAAGCTCATTAAGATCGATTGAACTAATTTTAAGGGAACGTAATGATCAATTATCCTTGCCTGATGGCAGTCTATTGAAGTCGAGACTTGCTGACTTGCATGTACATTCCAGACCTCCGGCCAAAAAAAGACGCAGCTTTCATTACCCTTAAGTACAATGAATCGTTTGAGGATTTCTCTTCTCCTGTGGAGATTCTCTGATTTCAGAACCACAGTCAGTGGACAGTTGTACCAGTCAGTTCTGCCGGCGGCCAACATTAAACGTATTACTTTTTTCCCCATTGGTTTTAAATTACTTTAATTTTCTACTTTAGCAAACCCGAGAGAGTATTCATTTTACATGACAGTTATTGTGGTGCAGTTGCTCATTATGTGCTGAGTAGGCCTAAACAGGATTTCACTGAAGAAACCTAAAAATGCGCAAAATTAAAAGGTTTCACTCAAGCCATAAATAGTAGACCTATTTTATATGACTGAATCAGCCTGGGTGGACGCATTAGGTTACACCAACGAAAGTCATTTTTAAAGGTCTGACCAGGCAGTGTGTAGTTTATACGATGACTTTCAGGAAGAATGACATTTTTAAATGGAATTTAATAAGAATTTTTCAGAGTGCAATCTGCTGAAGGTCATCCCAAATTGAATGCAATCTGTTCAATCCCACAATCATTTACATTTACAAATTTGAAACAAAACCATGACAATTTTATGATACATTTTATGAAACATCGAAGCTATAAAGTAAAAAAATGATACTGTTTTGTCAGTGTTCCTTGCCATAATGACCAAGTGTACTTGAGTGGTATACTGTTGCTATGGTTATCTCTTCAACCAAATACTACATTGTAAAAACTATTAATCTTTTTTTTTTTTTTTTTTTTTAAAAAAAAAAAAAAAAAAAAAAAAAAAAAAAAAAAAAAAACTATTAATCTACTAAATAAATTGGAGGTAATTGCTCTCAGTTTGCTTGGGTAGATTTTTTCCCTATATTTAACAGCTATGACACACTAAAATAAATATTCATTACACAGCTAATAAGTGAGTAGCATGAATGTTTGATTGTAATTAAGTGCCCCTATTATGCTTTTTTAGATATCATCTTTCATGCAGTAATTGTTGTTTATGAATGTAAAAGGTCTGCAAATTTTCAAAGATTAAAGTGCATGATAAATAAAGTTATTGTCTGCCAAATGAAAGAATTAAGACAGTTTTACCATTCTCACCTCTGTTAGCCTATAAAGCACCCTAGCGGCAGCAAATCTAATTTGTATCCAGGGTCATCTAGCAACTCTCTGTTGACTTTCGAGCTGGAAAAAACAATCTCTGGTCAGGCCAGTCACATTAGGTATAGAGCCGGTGGGCGGGCGTAACATAATGAAGGCCGAGTTGTGATTTTGCATGCTATTTTGAAAACGAAGAAGCTGGAGAACAGCGGCCTTTCAAATCGGCTTTGTTTTTTTTAAACGTTTTATTTAAGTTTTTCTTTGATAAAAGAAAAAAGAACGGCACTGAAGTCATTCTTAAAAAAAGAAGATGTGTTCTGAGTTTTGCCGACCACATACGGCTAAAGTTTAATCTGTCAACTAGCTTCGCTTCACCTTCTTCACCTGGTTGGTGTAGTCCTATCTTATTGCATGCAGGAATTCTGAAAGACAACCGTTAATCACCCACCCGGATTAAGCCCTTCCAACGGTGTGTTCCCAAACCCAACTTCATCTTAATGTGGGTCGGGTTTGTCAGGCTCCATAACATTCACAAGTAACAATATAACGCGTTTGCCTAATACCCACCTGGTCTTCAATGGCTGCACGTGAACGTTGAATAAATCCAGCTTAGCGTCAGTTCAGACAGGTCAGCTTTTTCCTTCGGAGCCGAGTGGTGGATAGTTTGTTCTGAAATCACTCTCTACAAAGCAGTGAAACTGACTGAGCATGCCTTTTAAAAGTGGATCTCTTAAGTTGGTGTGACGGCACAGCAGTGGGTCGTGTGGTATCTCTCTTTTTTGCTTGTAAGAGCTAACACAAAGGCTGTTCTCACAGCTGGTTCAGTGTGCTAGGTGAAGAACGTCAAAAGCCGTTCTTACGGCTGGTAAGTTAGTGCCTTCGTGAGAGAGTGAGAGTGAGTCTTCCATCCAGGGCTTAGGTACTTGTCTGATCTGATTGCAAAGGGCTACCAGGCTTGTGTGGATGCTGCCTCTGCCTTACATGCTATGCCTATGTTGCAGGTTCATCAGGCCCAGGCACTGAAGAGCTTGGACGAGGGTGGTCATGTCAGAGGGTGGTCACGTCATGAGTCAGGGTTTAGTTGCCCCAGGAGAATGATAATTGCCTAACTGCATTGTGCCAGTTGTAATGTTTGGTGGAGGGGGGGGTGTAATGCAGTTTGTATGTTCAGGGGAGAAGGAGGCAGGAACCGGCAAACATTTAAAGACTTTAATAAATAAACTAAACGAAAATAATGCGGGCAGCCCCTCACGGACGACTGCCCATACACACATAACAAAATGTAAACAAAACACAACATAAATTTCAGGCCTGCTCCTCTCTTATCCTTCACTGTCATCGCTTCTCCTTTATGCTCCTGTCACTCCTCCGTGAGACACAAGACTGGTGCAGCGCGTCGCTCATTATCATTAACAACTGGCCTTGACCCGCACTCACAGTCCCTCAGCCTCACTGCTCGCCACAGGGGGATTATGGTGGTGGTGGTGGTGGTGGTGGGGTGGGGGGGGGGGTTGCTTTTCAGGAATTGGGTTTGGTCTCTTAGTTCCAGTGAAAGGAACTCTTAATGCTTCAGCATACCAATACATTTTGAATAATTTCATGCTCCCAAATTTGTGGGAACAGTTTGGGGAGGGCACCTTCCTGTACCAACATGACTGCACAGTGTACAAAGCAAAGTCCATGAAGACATGGATGAGCGACGTTGGTGTGGAGGAACTTGACTGGCCTGCACAGAGTCCTGACCTGATAGAACACCTTTAAGATGAATTAGAGTGGAGACCAGGCCTTCTCATATAACATCCTTGCCACCTTACAAATGCGCTTCTAGAAGAATGGTCAAATATTCCTATAAACACATTCCTAAACCTTGTAGAAAGCCTTCCCAGAACAACTGAAGCTGTTATAGCAGCAAATGGCGGGCCAACTCTACCGATTAATAATGGGATGTCATTAAAGTTCATGTGCACGTAAAGGCAGAGACGTCCCAAAACTTTTTGCAATAATAGTGTATATACAAATTTCATGTGTTTTCTTGTATTCATATTGTACTGCAAAACATTTGAGCTTCTTTTAAGATGGGATACGGGTAAGGTAGAGACAGCTTTTGGAATGGGTAGGTTTAAGAGTTAAGTAAAGGGTCAACGGTGTAATTGATTTAATTACAGCAGTAATTAGATGCAGGTATTTTTTTAAGCATAAGTAAAAACTTGTATGTACACAATAAGTGCATTGTATCAAATTATTCATTTAAATATAGTACATAGTTAAAAATACCCTTATAAAAGTAGGACTGGACATTTTTTTTCATTTATGTGTTACACGTAAACTGAAAATTCACAGTTGCGTGTTCATTTTTAAACACTCTATTTTGCCTTCTCCTAACACCATCCATCACCACCAATACTTTGAATTTTCAGTTTGCATGTAACACATTTCTACAAAAATAAACTGCTGTTGCTGTTTAGGGTTCCTCCATGTCCAAGCGTAGTATTGTTCTGTGCAAACTCGATAAAGCCCACTGTCTGCTTCCTTGATTGGTTGATTGGAGAGATATGATGTGATAATAGGTAGTGATACTTCATTACAATGGCAGGCCATTTGTTAATTTAGCAGATATTACAAAAATTCCATGTCATTATGGAAAATACATACATGCAGTCAGAAAGATTTTGATAATTGAATGAATAATTTTGCATGTTAAAGGGTTAGTTCACCCAAAAATGAATTTGATGTCATTAATTACTTACCCTAATGTCGTTCCACACCTGTAAGACCTTCGTTCATCATCGGAACACAGTTTAAGATATTTTATATTTTAGTCCCAGAGCATATGCAGACTATGCCCACTTCACTGTTCATGTCCAGAAAGCTAATAAAAACATCATCAAAGTAGTCCATATGTGACATCAGTTGGTTGATTAGAATCTCTTGAAGCATCGAAAATACATTTTGGTCCAAAAATGATCAAAAAATATGATTTTATTCAGCATTGTCTTCTCTTCCGCGTTCCTCCAAAAAGATTCAAACGGTGTGAATTGATCAATGATTCGGATCGCCAATGTCACGTGATTTCAGCAGTTCGGATCACGTCAAACCGCCAAACTGCTCAAATCACGTGACATTGGCGACCCGAAGCATTGATCGATTCACTGATTCATTAACTGTTTGAATTTTTTTGGGAGAAACACAGGAAGAGAAGACAATGCTGAATAAATTCATAGTTTTTTATATTTTTGGACCAAAATGTATTTTCGATGCTTCAAGAGATTCTAATTAACCAACTGATGTCACATATGGACTACTTTGATGATGTGTTTATTCCCTTTCTGGACATGAACAGTGAAGTGTGCATAGACTGCATATGCTCTGGGACTAAAATATAAAATATCTTAAACTGTGTTCCGATGATGAACAAAGGTCTTACAGGTGTGGAACGACATTAGGGTGAGTCATTAATGACATCAATTTCATTTTTGGGTGAACTAACCCTTTAAGGCTCACACAATGAATTTTTTTTTATTTATTTTTTTACGTGAATAGTTTGACAATTTCACTGAGAATCAACTCATCAGTTTTGGTCAACAAGCCATGTGTATTTAGTTATTTGGCATCATCTCAAGAAACTAACTGTTTAGAGATACGCATTGTTTTTTCTCCCACAAATGTTATCTAACATTGTTGCTGCTTGTTCAAATGACTTGATCAACTAAAAGCAAAACAATTGCTATACATTTTCTCCTAACCTAATTTCATTGTGTTTTACCTATTTAATTAGATTGGACACAATTCAATTCAATAATAATTTTAAAAAAAATCAGAAATTGTGTTGTTTTAACTCATTTTAATGAAGTAAATTTAACAACCTTCAGAAATGTCAGTGTATGTATGCATATATATATATATATATATATATATATATATATATATATATATATATATATATATATATATATATATATATATATATATATATATATATAATAATTTATTTATTATTATTTAATTTATTTTTTCCATACCCTAGGCCTACATTTATTTTGCCGATGATTTTTACCATCAGATGTACAGTAGATAGACAGACAGACAGATAGATAGACAGATAGACAGATAGATAGACAGACAGACAGACAGACAGACAGATAGATAGACAGATAGACAGACAGATAGACAGACAGACAGATAGATAGATAGATAGATAGATAGATAGATAGATAGATAGATAGATAGATAGATAGATAGATAGATAGATAGATAGATAGATAGATAGATAGATAGATAGATAGTGATTGAAGACCATTTCTTAAAGCAGTGATTTCATGGCAGCGCAAAAAAAAAAAACGGCCCACGTTCAGTTGCGAGCTTTATTACTCTCCCTCAAATCCCTCCTTAGCAGAGAAAGGGAGAGAGAGTCATGCAGCGCGCGCGAGATGGAGAGAGAAACAGAGGGAACCTCTGCTTTTCACTCATTTGGACTCAGCTCAGAGCGCGGATCGTTTCGGCGCAGGGAAAAAAAAGGCATAGGCTATCTGCGATCGGACTTCCAGCAAATCCTTGAGAGAGTTGACCGGTCAATTGAAGACATGCGCGCACTAGTTGAAATCACGCAAAAACATTAGTGAGATTTAAGTACCACTTTGCTGAATTAGCACTAGAATTTTTATTTTTATATCACTCTACATATGACTTTTTGGAGGGTGTTTGAGAGGACAATGACCTCAGTCGAAGCGTTTCTTGTATTGGATGTAAACAAAGCTTAACGTTTGAGTCTGTGGGACTGAACAAACCGGGCAACTCCAGAGCAACATCCAGTAACATCCGTCTGGGCTGGAGAGAGCAGGTGCTTGTCTCTTCTTGAAGAGGAAAACGGACAGAGGATGTGACAGAAGTGTGGGACAGTGTTTTCGATTTGTACTAACAGCACATTCGTATATTATTGGCATGTCCTCGTAACGACGTCCGTTATTGACTGAAACGATCTAACCGGCGCTCACAGACCGTCATCAGCCTACTACCACTCGGTGTAACCCTTGCGAGATCATCTCCAAAAAAGTAACTTGCTCGCCTGGCCGTCCTTGGAGCCCGCTCATGGGTGACGCTGGACCGGATGGCGTGCTACTACCTTGTGATCAGCTCCACGCACCTAAGCAATGGACACTACCGGAGCATCAAAGGAGTTTTCCGGGGTCCCCTATGCAAAAGCACCGGAGGCGAATCACCGGTAATACTGCTCAAATCATCGTTTTTGTTTATTAACGATCTTGTCATGCTGCACTATTAGGAACTCATTTAGCATATTATGCTAGATTGGTTTTGTGTTTTAATCTCCAGGTGTCTTAGTTAAAAGTATGTTTAAAAAACAGCAAAATCTGGACATTGCCTATAGCATGCTTTCTTGTTGGCCATATATAGACTAAGTGGGAACACCTTTGAATGAAATATAAAGATTATTGCACAGCTGAAGAGAGGATTTGATGATCTATTAAACTCGTGCCATCAACACGACCTTCACTTGTAAACTGCATTAGACAGCAAAATCTTAAAAGCATTTTGTTTTATGTTGCAGGGATGAGGGATTTTATGTATGTAATGTTTAAAGCATCACTGCATATCTCAAATGTCAGGCTTGTGGCACTGGTGGCTTTATTTGTGCGGTGAACGAAGACCCCTGATGCTCTCCTAACAGAGTGGCAGGTCTTGATCTTGGCTGTTGGAGCTCAGACAATTGAGCTGTATGTAAACTCTGATTCCAAGCACTATTCTGGTGCTAGGTTAACCCACCTGTGGGTGTCCCAACACCCTGTTTACAAGCTGCAGCAACTGAACAGGCAATCCATTGATGGTTTAATCCATCGTAAAAACGGTCAAACTGTATTTCCTGAGATGCCATTCATATTCGGAGTTGTACTGTATCCCGAACTGCAAGTTAATCCAGATCATACATAAGTATGTGGTATTCTTTTCAGGGCTTCATAGTCCTTTTCCACAGATGATACTATAGTTGAGTTCAGTCTTCTTATTGAATGACTTTAACATTTCCTTTTGTTGTTTGTTGCTTCAAATAGAGCATTCAGCTAATTAGCAGATCTATATAATAGGACACATTTACTGCTTGTGAAGCAATCACCTGCCATTTCTCTCTCAGACAGTATTATTTCCGTTCCTTCCTGAAGTGGGGCTATACTGCATGTGCCTAAACTTTGTGTACGATCCAGACTATTTCCTGTCAACAAAATGATGTGTGGCTTTTACACACCAAATACTGGCATAAATACGCAAATTGAGACTTGTACCTGATGCGCCTTGAGAAAAGGAAGTGTGTGTGTGTTTCCACTTTGGCTTGCCCCACAGGACGGACAGAGAGTGCGGGGCTGATTGGAAAGAAGCTGGGCTCAGTGGTGATGGTTTTGATGGGTAATTTCAGAGCAGCTGTTGTGAAGGGTGCATTCGCTCCAGCTTAAATCAGAGTGCCATGTTCACTCTAACTCAAAGCACGAGGAGGACACACACACACACACACACACACACACACACACACACACACACACACACACACACACACACACACACACACACACACACACACACACACACACACACACACACACACGTTGTGTTTTTGTGAATTGTGGGGACTTTCCATAGACGTAATGAATTTTGCACTGTACAAACTGTACATTGTATCCCCCTACACTGCCCCTGCCACTAAACCAACCCATCACAGGAAACATTCTGCATTTTTTTTTTTTTTTTTTTTTAAACATCATTTAGTATGTTTATGCATCCATTTACATTGTGTGGACTGCTGGCTGGTCCCCACAATGTAGGTGATCTCAGGTTTATTTGTGGGGATATTTGGTCCCCACAATGTAATATAAAAAAGTACACACACCCTCTCACACAAACGCAGGCTCGCACACAGACTGCAGAATGACATGTTTGAGTTTCTCAGCCGCTCTGACTGACAGCCCCTCTGTGTTGCATCACACACAGATTAATGATCCTTTGCATGTTGCAGTGATGTGCTCTTAAAAAGTCACGCATTTAAGAAAATCAGGTGCTGTTATGGCCAAAAGAAAGCTGTACGGGAACTGCTCTCGTTTAACATAAGATATGCTTTAGTAATAGGAAGAGCTGTCTGTTATGGAAGAAGAAACACTGGTGGTCATTTAAATATATTTACCTATATACACACTCAAAACAGGCATGCCATGCTCCGGTTGTTCTCTGTCCCAGCACTAGAGGGCACCTCACTGGTGCAAAGTTGTCAGACTGTTTGTCTAAGTTTCAATGACTTACAGTTTAATGATGTCTGTAATAAAGAAAATAAAAATCTACTTTAAAACAAATGTTGCAGGTTCTTAGAAATGCACTCTTATTATGACTTCATATGTTCATGTCATGTGGTGTAGCCATTAAGTATGAAATACAGTACAAAACATATTGTTCGTAAACATAGAATACATGGAGTTGCCATTCTTTTCCATTAAATTTTGAAATACTTTTAAAATAAATAAATAAAAACACGAATTATTCATTTTATACATGAGGAGCCTCAACGCATGACATTTATACATGAACTAATCTTGCCCTAAAAAGAGTTGTATCATCCTGAGATTTTTGACTTCATGCCTTCAAAAAATATTTAAATTAATTTAATTCAGAAATACAAATATGCTCATCCAGAGAAGTGCTCATTGTTTGTATGAACTGCATTTTTTTTATGTAGGCCTATTCCTTGACGTTTTTTTGAATCTTAGCTCTCTTCCCTTTAGACCAGCATACATTGTCATAAATGCGAGATTCTACAGAGTCTGTGCTTTAGAACAACAAAACACCTTAACCTTCCTTTCATTTCCTGTGGTGTAGCTCAAAGACTAAAACTAAACCCCACCGAAACGCTCCCCGTCATTGAGTCTCCTGTTTAACTCATTGGACTGTAATGTCTCAGTCTCAGTGAGGTGTCCCAGAGTACTTTTTTGGATCAGCTTTCTGGTACAGCAGTCAACACCTGTTTGTATACCCCGTGGTTAACCCAGTCCCATCAAGCTCGTCTTATGGGGCTCCGTCTCCACTTTTTGAGGAGAGGCTTCAAGCAGATCTTCTGATGAACTCACTCAGTATCTGGGTTATTCCCTCTCACTCCGCCCATGACGCGGTGTGGATGTTTGATGTTGAGCTGCAGCAGGGACCCGGTTTGCATTCCAAACTGCCGTCTCCCACCACATTTTTAAAACATGCACACCACTGAAGAAGCATATGTTGGTAGCTCTGCCTGCATTAGTGAGACACAAATGCACAATTTATGGGCAGAGGCAGTGAGTTTTAATTAGTTCTAAAACATTGCAGCTCTATTGGGTTAGGTAAGGTTTGCTTTGGCTGCAGATGAGATAAAGTGTTATTTCTTTGATTTGTGCACATTAAAAGTATAATAAATGAAATCTATTCATTTATTTAAAATGAACAATTCACAAAAACATTGACTTGAATACACCTCTTCTATGATGAGCATGGTTTTACGTTTAAACTTTGCTATTTCAATTCATTCATTTTTTTTTTACTATTAGTCATTTCTTAATTTTTTTAAATATGTTTTAATAGTTGTATTTAATGTATTTAATATATACATATATAATATTATTATAAATCATATATTATAAAATTTAATATACTTGAAGTCTAATTAATTCCTGTTATGGCAATGCTGGATTTTCAGCATTATCACTCTAGTCTTCAGTGTCACATGAGGTTCAGCGTCTCATCAATGTTCACTAATGTTCTGCTTAATATTTAAGAAAACCCTTTTTCAGAATTATTTGATAAATTGAAAGCTCAAAAGAACTGCGTTCTTTCGTAACAGAAATATTATTAACATTTCGAATGCGTTTGTGATTTTTAATCAGTTCAATACATCCTTGCTGAATATAAGTATTCATTTCTTTAAAAAAATGTTATGGTATATATATAAACAAAAATAAAAATAAAACGCTCCACTTTAAACTATACTTGACATTTGATCTTCAAAATCTAAATAATTAGGTATGACCAAAACGCATGTTGGAGATAATATTTAAAATATGCACTCACACTTATATTCAAGTGCATTGGAAAAACATTTTACTTTTTTTTATATACAAATGTTTTTTAAAACCATATAAAGCCAAGATGTAGCCTGACAAGCCAGACCCACATCAAGATGTTTGGTCTGGAAACTCACCATTGACACGGCTCAATCCGAGGGGCGGGATAAACGGTTGTCTTTCAAACTCCCTCTGCAAGCGATAGGATAGCGCTACACCAACTAGAGCAACGAAGGTGAAGCAGAGCTCGCTGACTGATTAAACATTCACCGTATCCGGTCGGCGAAACTCTGAACACATCTTCCCTTCTTAAGAATGACTTCAGTGCCGTTCTTTGTTCTTTTCTCAGAGAAAAGCTTAACTCCAAGTCTTCCAGAATCGCAGTCAGAGCTGATTCGAAAGACCTCCGTTCGCCAGTTTCTGTGTTTACTAGAAGCACGCAAACGCAACTCGGCCGTCGTCATTATGGCCCCGCCCGCCGACTCTATACACGATGTGATTGGCCCGTACAGATTGAGAGGAATACAGCTCAGAAGGGTATTGAGATTTCCTAGATGACACTTGCGGGCAGATTAAATTTGCTGCCGCTAGGGTGCGTCTAGATTTCTAGGCTAGCCAACATGATGAGTACAATTTTTAAAAAGCTGGCATGTTTATTAAACTACACCCTTAAAATAAAGGTGTCAGGAAGAACCAAAAATGGGTTTTCATGATGCTATAGAACAGGGGTGTCCAAAGTCGTTCCAGGAGGGCCACTGTCCTGCAGATTTTAGCTCCAATTAGCCTCAACACACCTTTCTGGAAGTATCTAGTATGCCTAATAAGACCTTGATTAGCTGGTACAGGTGTTTTTATTCGGGGTTGAAGCTAAACTCTGCAGGACAGTGGCTCTCCAGGAGCAGGATTGGACACCCCTGCCATAGAAGAACATTTTTTGGTTCCCCAAAGAACCTTTTTGTGAAAGGTTATTTAAAGAACCATTTTTTTAAAAACCATTTTATAGTCTAAAGAACCTTTTTGCAGCACAAAGAACCTTTTTATGTAATGGCTTTAATGACTCTAATGTCCTATGATCAATGATTCGGATCGCCAATGTCATGTGATTTCAGGAGTTTGGATCGCGTGTCAAACTGCCAAACTGCTGAAATCATGTGACATTGGCGATCCGACTCATTGATCGATTCACTGATTCATGAGTCATGACCGTTTGAATCTTTATTTGAGGAACACGGAAGAGAAGACAATGCTGAATAAAGTCGTAGTTTTTGTTATTTTTGGACCAAAATGTATTTTCGATGCTTCAAGAAATTCTAATTAACCAACTGATGTCACATATGGACTACTTTGATGATGTTTTTATTAGCTTTCTGGACATGAACAGTGAAGTGTGCATAGACTGCATATGCTCTGGGACTAAAATCTGAAATATCTTAAACTGTGTTCCGATGATGAACGAAGGTCTTACAGGTGTGGAACGACATTAGGGTGAGTCATTAATGACATCAATTTCATTTTTGGGTGAACTAACCCTTTAAAGTTTCTTCATGGAACCCTGGCAAAGAACCATTTAAGAACCTATTTTTAAGAGTATAGATTTTTCTTTAAAAAATTTTTTTTTTTCTTCTGGGCAGTCTTAAACATCATTGACCCACTGTTTTGACTTTATTTTACCAAACTCTCTGCTATCGATCTACCAGAGCAATAGTACAGTGGATCATGATGACAGGACTTCAGCTGCAGCGGTCATCATTTCATGTTTTACCTGTCTAGTCAGATGACCTTTAATGACTCATGAGCCTTATGGTCAGGAAATGTCAGACTGTTTTTACAAAACCACCGGCTACGTAATGCATTCTAGTTTAAAAGGATATTTTATTGCTAGTCTGTACAGTTATGGATTATTGAGTTTTGCTGTTCCTGGTACTTGCATATTAGCTCTTGAATTCTTTTAAACCGCTGCCAGTCGACTTATATAATTCCACTCTTTGCTTTCTAGGTAAGAGCTGCCAAAGGAACTGTTATCTGTGCTGCCACAACTTGCATTTTGACACTGTACCAAATAAAAAAAAAATATTTACAAAAATGAGCAGGTGCTCCTAAGTTTCTTTTGGCCTAATATAGGGGCTGTCATGTGGAGAGGCACACACTACAAACACACAATGAGCGTATATTGTCGTAGTTTTTTTTAGATCGGTTGCTGTGTTTTCATGTTTTATGGGGACATTCCATAGACATAATAATTTTTATACTGTACAACCCTAAATCTACTCACCAAAGAATACTGCATCTGCATTTTTATATTTTCAAAAATTATCACTTTTTATAAGCTTTTTCCTCATGAGTACCAAAAAAATGTCTGGGTAAACTCATCCTGATCTGCCGGCGATTTGATTTCTCCCTGCAACTCATTCTGGAAACCTGTACATTAATTTCTACTGATTCTATTACACTTTTGTGGGAACCATTCACAGACTGGTTTATCCACCTGGTGCGCTATTGGCAGGTTTAACACAATAACATACAAAGAAACGGTGGGTCGTTGCCCATTGATCAAGCCTCTTGTGGTCTGATTGCATATATAATTATTCAAATAATGCCTGTTGATCACGCCTCTTGTGCAGTGGAAAATACAGAGCAGACTCCCCAGACCAATGCTCAATTGAGCTTGCTCTGGTGATAGCCAGACAAACAAATGCCCCCACAGGCTGAAAGATTACTGAAGTATTGCTATGCTTGTCATCATTTTTGTCCCCATAATGTAGGGAATACCTGAACCATACACACACACACACACACACAGATATGTAGCTTATATAATGTATTTATGTACTCCTAAATGCTCTCTACTTCTCAGTGCGCAAAAACCAGTACGTTCCATTATATACACTCAGTTTGGAGGCTTTAATATCTCAATTTGCCTGTGATTAAGTGGTCCTATATATATATGACCTATATATATATATGTTTATATATTTATATAATAAAATTATATACATTTTATTATATAAATATATATAAAATTCGGATTTTGCTTAATAATATTGTGTTGTGTTTTGAATGTTTAAAGATTAATTTGATACTTCATTTGTTCTTTTTCTCTCTGTCTGTCATTGTAAATGGCTTACTAATGATTCCGGTGGTTGTGGTAATGAGTGGCCACTGCTGTACTTAGCTCAGCTCTTTTTGAGAAGCGTTAGCGCTGTTGCTGTGCTAATGGAGTGTAGCAGGCGGCGTTTAATATTCAGCTCCAGGCCTGGCCGCAGCCGTCCTCTGAGTTTGCCTGTCTGAAACTCTTTGTGTTGGCGTGTCCTGACGTTAACACGGTCGGGGAACTCTAATCACACAGGAAGGCTAATGAATCACTCGCTCCTTTCGGCTTACGGTGCAGAAAAATACAAACAAACGTGCGCACATGAGCGCACAGACTTCACTTAGCACACGACGATGGGCCCTTTTCACTTAAACACATTTGTGCGTCATTTCTGCAATGCTAATTTGCCCGATTAACTGATTAAATGCTTTATGAGAGCCTAATTAATCAAAGAGGTCATCCTACATTAACAGGCACACAGCGGCGCATAGCAGCGGTCTCCTGTGCCTCTAGTCTTTTTGCTTTTAATACGAGAAAAAAAAATCCTGACATAGTGTGGGAGGAAGTAACAATAGACAAGAATCCACATTGTTTTCAAACCGTAGGCAGAATTGGATGTTCATTAATGGCCCTCACTTACTGTAATTATGCAATGAATTAAAAGAAAGGTGAGGTAGGAGAGAGAGAGAGAGAGAGAGAGAGAGAGAGAGAGAGAGAGAGAGAGAGAGAGAGAGAGAGAGAGAGAGAGAGAGAGAGAGAGAGAGAGAGAGAGAGAGAGAGAGAGAGAGAGAGAGAGAGAGAGAGAGAGAGAGTGCCTGAGGCTGACGCAGCTTAAAGTATCTCAGCCTTACACTGTTTTAACAAGGTTGGCAAGAGGCTGCGGGAATGACAGAATGGGTCTTGCTGGGTACCGGCGTACACACAGTCTAAATAGCTTGAGGATTTTCTAACATGTTTGAAAGCAATTTGTCCAGGCACTCAAAGGGCATTCTAATCAGAGGAAATGATTGTTAATGGCCCGTAAGTGTTTCTAAATGGGTCTAGAGGAGAGAAAGAGAGGGGAAGAGA
Organism: Pseudorasbora parva; assembly: GCF_024679245.1. Classification (NCBI taxonomy): domain Eukaryota; kingdom Metazoa; phylum Chordata; class Actinopteri; order Cypriniformes; family Gobionidae; genus Pseudorasbora; species Pseudorasbora parva. Next base: position 21,865,682 of record NC_090178.1, on the reverse strand, counting down.
GGAATACGTTTAAATGTATCTAAGGTGCCATGTTCCCTCTCCATTTGTCCATGAAAAATCTTTTCTGAGAACAATGGTTAATGAAGAGCTTTATTTGAGGAATTAATGCAGTGCTGATAAGCAAGAATATCATTTCAATGATCAATCCTCTGATCCATCCATGTCCGAAAACCTGAAACAAATGGCTTGCTGTGGAGGACTTAACATGCTCCTTTTCTGGTAGAATTTGAGTCGTATGTTAAAAAATCTTAGCTGACCATATTTCAGGTGCCATTTTTTTAATTTTTCTGCCGCCTGCATTTATTTCTGGAATATTTTTTCTCGCCTGCAGAGCAGCAAAGGCAGCATAGATTTATGGGGGTCAGTAAGCTTTTTTTAGTTTTGAAAGGGTTACTTTTATTTAACAAGAAAGCATTAAATTGATCAAAAGTGACAGTAAATCATTTTACATTATTACCAAGCATTTCTAATTCAAATAAATATGTAATCCTACAGAAGCTTGTTTCCACCACAAAAAAAAGAAAAGGTAATTGGGACTTTTTATATCAGAATTGTGACCTTTTTTCTCACAATTGCCTTTACATCTCGTAATTCTGAGAAAAAGTCAGAATTGCGAGTTTATATCACGCAATTCTGACTTCATATCACGCAATTCTGAATTTATCTCGTGAAAAGTCAGAATTGTGAAATATAAAGTCGCAATTATCTATTAAATTGTTTTACTCTACGGGCAGAAGAAACAAGCTTCTATGACACAAATGCAGCATAACTGTTTCCAATATTGATAACAGTTATGATAATAACTTATGCACCAATCAGCATGAATTCTGAAGGATCATGTGACACTAAAGACTGGTGTAATGATGCTTTGCCATCGCATGACATACTTTCCCCCCCCCAAAACAACCACCGACCACAAACATTTGAATGATAGTGTATGTTTATAAAGGGACCGAGGAAAATCCCATATTTTGTTTTGTGTTCTTGTGTTGTGTAAAAAGCTTTTCTTAGTGTAAGTGAAGTTGGGAGGCTGGTTACTACAGTAATTTTAACAGTGAGTTGCTACAGTGGGTCTGTTGTCATGGGGATAACATTCTCAGAGGTGAAGGTGGAGGTTGTGCGATTCTTTTGATAGACTACATTTTTATGTTCTATCAAACGATTGGGAAAGAATGAGAGGGGGCTTCTGGGGCTTCTGGGGCTTCTGTAGCTTTTGTAGCTAGAGCTGGACTCTGTGAGTCAGGTTTGTAAGGACCATTGTGAGGACCATGTGCTCAGAAATATGGTAAAATATGAAATAACCCCCAAAAAATGACTTAATAAACATACTTGAAAATGTAGAAATGCCATTACTGCTATATAAAAACAATAGAAGTCAATAGAAAGTCTCCACCATGACAGAATGAGAGATTGTGTGTGTGTGTGTGTGTGTTTTATTTGGGTGGTGATAACCGTAACCAGCAGGAATTAAAAGCTGTTACTGCCTACCTGTCATGAATTTCCCAGAGTGCAGTGCACTGACCCATCTGAACAAGGTAAACCTGGACAGAACAACCACTTCAAAATTGTTGTAGTGTGTGCTGACAAAGTTGCAGACAGCGCTAACTGAACTACTGGCTCATTTACGTTAATTGGCTCTCTACTTTCATTCGGATTAAAGCCAAAATGTTGGCACACCGGAGCTGTGGATTGAGGCTTTGAATCCAAGTCCGTTTACATGTATTCTTCCAAACTGGCTGTAGTCGTTAAGAAAACCTTTAAATAACACGTCAGATGAGAAAGCTTGTTTCCGCCACAGAATAAAACATTTTAAAAGATAATTATTAAGTCAGAAGTGTGAGATATAAACTCGCAATTAAGCATTATAACGTTCAATTCTGAGGTGTTTTTTTCTCAGAATTGTAAGATATAAACTCTTAAATAAAAAGATTTTATTACTCGCAATTGCGACTTTATATCACAAAAAGTCTGAATTGTGAGAGAGAAAGTTGCAATTACATTTTTTTAAATGTTTTTATTCTGTTACAGAAACAAGCTTCCGTACTGAACATATAGCTTGATTGATCATCTGAAATGTTCAGGAAATGTATTTTTACAACGGGCAATATATCTATATCTATATATAAAAAAACTTTTTTAAATAATACTGGTGAATTTAGGCATCACAACAAGACAGAAGGAAAAATAATAATAATAATTTAGAGATTTACTTAATATTACATTTAAGAGTTATGAATTATTATTAGTGTTTTTAAAGATTAACTTTAAGTGAGTGTTGTAGAAATAAGTATGCAGAATTAAATATCCATATTAACTGATTCTAATAAATGTAAAACCTCTCTAATATTACCCACACGTTTAAAGATTCTTTCAGTCGCTTCATATATGATTATATGGCATAACCATATAATATTGTGTTGGTCCCCCTTTTGCTGCCAAAAAAGCCTGTCAAGGCATGGTCTACACTGGATGGCACTAAGATGTTAGCAGCAGATCTTTTAAGTTCTGTAAGTTACGAGGTGTAGCTTCTATGGATCGGACTTGTTTGTTCAGCACATCCCACAGATGGTCGATTGGATTGAGATCTGGGGAATTTGGAGGCCAAGTCAACACCTCAAACTCGTTGTACTCCTCAAACCATTCCTGAACCGTTTTTGCTTTGTGGCAGAGTACATTATCCTGCTGAAAAAGGCCACAGCCACCAGAGAATACCTTCGCTCCCCACTTGCAACAGTGAGCCTGACCCTGTCCCCTGGTTCACCACCATTCCTTCCTTGAACCACATTTGATAGATACTGACCTCTGCAGACCGGAAACACCACAAGAGCTGCAGTTTTAAAAATGCTCTGACCCAGTCTTCTAGCCATCTTGTCAAACTTGCTCAATTCCTTAAGCTTACCCATTTTTCCTGCTTGAGGACAAAATGTTAAATTGCTGCCTAATATCCCACCCACTAACAGGTGCTGTGACGAAGAGATAATCAATGTTATTCACTTAAACTTTCAGTGGTCATTATGTTATGCCTGATTGGTATATATATATAAAATATACACTCACCTAAAGGATTATTAGGAACACCATACTAATACTGTTTTTGACCCCCTTTCGCCTTCAGAACCGCCTTAATTCTTCGTGGCAATGATTCAACAAGGTGCTGAAAGCATTCTTTATAAATGTTGGCCCATATTGATAGGATAGCATCTTGCAGTTGATGGAGATTTATGGGATGCACATCCAGGGCACGAAGCTTCTGTTCCACCACATCCCAAAGATGCTCTATTGGGTTGAGATCTGGTGACTGTGGGGGCCATTTTAGAACAGTGAACTCATTGTCATGTTCAAGAAACCAATTTGAAATTATTCAAGCTTTGTGACATGGTGCATTATCCTGCTGGAAGTAGCCATCAGAGGATAGGTACATGGTGGTCATAAAGGGATGGACATGGTCAGAAACAATGCTCAGGTAGGCTGTGGCATTTAAACGATGCCCAATTGGCACTAAGGGTCCTAAAGTGTGCCAAGAAAACATTCCACACATCATTACACCACCACCACCAGCCCGCACTGTGGTAACAAGGCATGATGGATCCATGTTCTCATTCTGTTTACGCCAAATTCTGACTCGAGACTCATCAGACCAGGGAACATTTTTCCAGTCTTCAACTGTCCAATTTTGGTGAGCTTGTGCAAATTGTAGCCTCTTTTTCCTATTTGTAGTGGAGATGAGTGGTACCCGTTGGGGTCTTCTGCTGTTGTAACCCATCCGCCTCATATCAAGGTTGTGCGTGTTGAGGTTGTGGCTTCACAAATGCTTTGCTGCATACCTCTGTTGTAATGAGTGGTTATTTCAGTCAAAGTTGCTCTTCTATCCGCTTGAATCATTCGGCCCATTCTCCTCTGTCCTCTAGCATCAACAAGGCATTTTCGCCCACAGGACTGCCGCATACTGGATGTTTTTCCCTTTTCACACCATTCTTTGTAAACCCTAGAAATGGTTGTGCGTGAAAATCCCAGTAACTCAGCAGATTTTGAAATACTCATTCAGCCCGTCGGTCACCAGCAACCATGCCACGCTCAAAATTGCTTAAATCACCTTTCTTTCCCATTCTGACATTCAGTTTGGAGTTCAGGAGATTGTCTTGACCACACTGTCAGAAAAAAGGTAAATTTATGTCACTGGGGCGGTACCCTAAGGTACAAAACCAAAAAGGTACTAATATGTACCTTTAAGGTTCTACTGTGTACCTTTAAAGCCCCACTTGGCTACTTTTGCTCTCGGGGTCCCCCTACAGTTTGGAAAAAATTATGTCCTCAACTACTGTCGTAAGCTGTCATCCTACAACAGGGGATGCCATCGCGCGTGCATTTGTTGACATGACAACCCTGATAGCCCTGAACTAGTCTCGTCTCATAACCCGCGGACCCCGTATGTCTATTTAATGGTCGCGGGTGCGCGGCGTGTTGTAAAAATATATACAGTGGTGCGGTGCGGGCCAAATAACTTCAAGCGTCCCGCGGGTCGGTGCTGTCGGTGCAGCACTAACAGTTCCCCTGAAAACTGCAAGAGGAGTTCTTCTGGCGTCGCGTGTGAAATGTCTTCATCCCAGGTAACGTTACAGTCAGTGGCAGATGCTTCAGCATGTCATATGAATATAATTTCATGGGTTTTGTTTTTTTTAAACGCCAAATAATCACGATGCTCACGTTTACAAGCCAGCGTCATTATAGTAGTCTATTGGTTACCATTTTACAGAATCTATATGATACTTCAGTAAGTTCAATGTTTGAGTGGTAGCTCACCGTAACAAGCAGGACAGCATCGGTCGGGCACGCCTCCTTCAGCTCACGCCAACGAGCAAACCCTGGTCACATTTTGATCCTCGTCCTGCCTTTAATCCCATCATTTTTTCATTTCCTCTTATTGCTTTCCTCCAACAAAACCTTTTCTTTCTTATTTGTCTCTGCTGCTTCGGACATGACTATATTATCCGACGAACAAAGTTGGGCTCGCACGTCCGAATGTAAGGAAGTGTGTGTGTTGGTGGAAGTGACGTATATGCCGTAAAGCAGTTGAATTTTGTAGTTCTTTTCTTTTTCTCGGGTTACTACCCGAAACCCGCAGTTTAAAAGTACGATTAAAAACGATACAGACCCCATCAGGCAATGGCAGACGTGTCATTCAACCTATTGTAAGTAGATTTATCATCTCAAGAGTCTTAAAAAATATATTATGAAGGTTGAAAAGTTACCTAGTGCTGCTTTAAGGTACTAATTTGCAATCTTAAAGTAATGCTATGTACCTTTTAAGGTACTAATATGTGCCATTTAGGGGTGAGTAAGGTAGAAAGCTGTACCTTTTCACTTTTGTACCTTAGGGTACAGCCCCAGTGACAGCACTGTACCTTTTTCTGAGAGTGCAGGACCATTGAAGCAACTGCCATGTGATTGGTTGATTAGATAATTGCATTAATGAGAAATTGAACAGGTGTTCCTAATAATCCTTTAGGTGAGTGTATATATAATACATTTTAAGGATTTCCATGGAAATTATAGAATCATTTGATGAATTTTTAATTTGGTTTTAATTCACTTGTTAATTAAATTTGATGTATTAAACAGCTTCCAAGCATACTTTATCACTAGAACTTTTTTTTTAATAACCATTGAACATGATGGTATTATGTAATCATTTAAAAAAAATCTCATTATACGGAACCTTTTTTGGCATAAAGAGGTCCTTAAAAAATTGAATAAAGAAACTAAGGTTCTATATTGAACCACATTGGATCTTTATAAGAGTGGTAATATATGTGGCACTAATACATGTATATTGTGTATCCCCAGTGTGCTTACATCTCACCATACTCTTTTTCTTTCAAAACTATGCATCTAGTCTTGATTTGCATGGCAAGATGAATTATTGTACTATGAATCACAGTTATATGTGCATGTTGTTGTGACTCTGTGCATGAAGTTGTTG